>NC_133338.1:30259458-30419458 GCF_030506205.2 Paramisgurnus dabryanus | reverse complement strand
AGTACTGTGTTGGTGGAGGTGGATACTTTCCAGAGGTCGCCCCTAAAGAGTGTGGAGATTTCACAGCATTACACTATGATAGTTATGGTGTAGGCTGGGGTGCATCAAAAAATCTAATCGAAGCAGCAGTACTTATGTTTTATCGCTGACAATCTATTTAAGATTTGATTTTCAGTAAATCAAACCAGACATAATTCCAGAACAACTTATTCTCACCAAAAAGCGTACAAATGACACGCAGTGTGATTATCGTGCAATAGATACGCCAAATTCTGATTTTGCGTGCATATGATACGCCAGTCCTTCCCATTCACTTATATGGCGAATCGTTTCGTGTCGATTTATTTATTGTTTTCTCATTTGTTTTCTGTTTTTTTTACCATTTTCGCTTGGGTTTAGGGTTAGAACAACTTTTTGTTATATAAAAATGACACCCTAACCCAAACCCCAACTCTAACCCCAATGCTCTGCTACACAAAAATAGTTATCACCCAAAACACACTTTTAAGGGTATTGTTAAGTCACAATTAATAAGATTTCACAGAATATGTACTTACCCGGACGACGTCGAAGAAGCCACGCAGACCCTATTTAGAGCTCTCAGAACCAGGGGATACTCGGCCAGATTCCTGAGGAGAATTAAGAGTGAGGTTAATCAGATTTTCAGTGATAAAACACAAGGTGTTGTTAATCGAGAAAAATTTATACATCCTAAATCGAATACTGAAATCGTTCCCTTAGTTCTTACCTTCTCTAATCAGTTGGGTAAGTTTACAAGAAAGATTAAAACAAACTTTCAAAGAACCCAAAAGACCGTGAGACCGTTGGCTCAACATAAAATCATTTCGGCGTATAGAAAAAATAAGAACTTGAAGGATATTTTGGTTTCTTCGAGCCTAAGAGGGAGAAAGGGAAATGGGAAGGGTACAAATACAGAACATCAAATGTTGAGAAAATTTATAAAAAACCCATACTCAAAGGTAGGAGTTCCAGTACGGCAATGTGTTGATTTTAATAAAACAAATGTGGTTTACATGATTCAGTGTACAGAGTGCAGAAAAATATACATAGGTGAAACTAAAAATACCTTAAAGGAAAGGTATAAACAACATGTCTATCAAATACAAAAAGGGAAAAAGGATACAATTTTATATAATCATTTTAAAGAACATGGTGTAAAAAATTTTAAAATTCAAGGGGTTGAAAGTAATAGGGAGTGGAACAGACAACAAAGACTTACAACTGAAAGAAGATGGATACAATTGTTAGACACCCGTGATCCAAGGGGTCTAAATGAAAAATACTCTTGATGAGATCCACTTTGAGTAAAAAAATGTCTGGGTCTTGTTCTGTGGGTGGGAGTTTTTGTCTTTTAAGGGGTATGAGTATAGGGATAGTAGTATGATTGAAGAGATGTTAACACGTGTGTGGTGATGATTTGCACTTTTATTGTGAAATACTTTAACACTTATGAGTGAAGTATTGTCTAGCACTTATTATTTATAATTTAATTTTTTTCTTCCTTTTTGGTGTGTTTGTATTTATGGCTTTATTTTGTGTTTTTTTGTCCTTTCTTCCTCTCTTCTTTAGTATAACATCTCATTCTATTGCCCTGACCTGCCCCCTATCCCTAACCCCAACCTCAGAAGACCAATGCGAATCCCAACCCTATAATTTATAACCCTAGTTATTTTACTTTCATTCTATTGCCCTGACCCAACCCCTGCTTCTAACCCCAATCCCAGAAGACCAATGCGAATTCCACCCTATATTTTATAACCCTAGTTATTTTACTTTCATTTTATTGTCCTGACCCAACCCCTGCTCCTAACCACAACCTCAGAAGACCAATGCGAATTCCACCCTATATTTTATATTAGTTTTATATGATATTCTTTTAATCTTATTTTAAACTAATTTACTGGTCCTCCTTCTGATTTTAAGTGATGTATTGTTTAGATGAGTTTTAATTATATTCTGCTTACCCATTTTTTTACTCATTTTTTTGAATATCTTTTATGCTTTTATTCTTTTAAATTTTTTTCCCCCTAAAGTTTTTTTTAATACAATTAGTTTAGTTTAATGGGAAAAAGATAAATATTAAACCTGTGCCAGTGCATTCTCTATGTTTAAGGACATGGAGCTTCAATCCCCTAATCTAACCCCAACTCCAAGCGACCATGGCTTAAATATAGACAAAAACATAGAGAAAACTGTATATTAAATAACCTACTTAAACAAATCTGAAATCTAACCTTAAACCCAAGCGAAAATGGTTTAAAAAACAGAAAACAAATGAGAAAACAATAAATAAAACGACACGAAACGATTCGCCATATAAGTGAATGGGAAGGACTGGCGTATCATATGCACGCAAAATCGGAATTTGGCGTATCTATTGCACGATAATCACACTGCGTGTCATTTGTACGCATCTTGGTGAGAATGGGTAGTTCCAGAATCATCAGCATGTATGCCTTTACTGTACTTTATGTCTTTATCTAATAATCACCCTTACGAAAATTAACAATGGTTTTACTACAGTTAAAACAAAAAAATAACCATGATTACTGAAGTAAAACCATGGTAACCACAAAATAACCATGGTTTTGACATCCGTGGTTTTCAAAACTATAGTTAAACCAAGGTTAGTGTTGTAAAACCATAGTTTTGCTGATATCAATACACCAAAAAAACCATGGTTACTACACTTTTACCACAATAAAACCATGGTTAATTTTCATAAAGGCAGTTAAATGTCATGAAACACCCCTGTTTTAGCAGTGCTTTTTCACACCTCCGATTTGAAAAACTTTCCGAAAAGGGTCATTGTTTACTGGGGGATAGAGTATGGAGAAAAGGTGAAGATTGCATAAAAGGGAGTTCCATTAATAAATGATTTTTTTTCCAAATGTTTGTCGAAAAATGTTTATTATTAGGTTTTTATTGTTTTATTAAAGTCTTTATTGGCATCCTATCGATACATGTCACAAACATTTTAATTGTTTAGTTGTGTAATTATTAATATAAGCGCCTATTACTCTTCCCATTATTTTGTTATTGTTGACCATATAGACTTTTACTGTTTGTACACAATGATGACATGGCGACATATGCGCACGCAGTTTGGCAACAGAGGTATGGCAAGAATCAGCAGTAAAGCAACACAGACAAAGTTATTTTAAAAAGTTGACTTTATCAACTTGTTCAACACAGCTACCAGATCCGTATATTAGTATATTATATTAGTGCAACCAAACGCAACAACCAGACATTTTGATGCTGGGAAACCGTTTTGATAAATTTTCTGAGTTGCTAACACGTTAGAACCACTGGGGAACAACACCACTTCTGTTGCCAAAATGCGCACGCAGGCTATTTGATGACGTGCGCAGTAAAAGGGTCTATAGTTCACTTTAAATACAGACATTTCTGTTAAATATATTTGTTTTATATTTTTATATTTACTGATAATACCAGTGATGCTATGCTATTATATTCTGTCAGGTAATGTAAGTCTGTGTATTATTTCTCTTGCATGTAGACCATTACATTGTATTTCAAGTCACATCAGAGGCAGATGCATATATTGGGTTGATATTAAGCGTCACCGTCCCATATACGGGACAACTAACTTTACGTCAATATTGTTCAGGTAAATGTTAATCTATCACTACAAACTATATATTGTTGGAAAGGTCTAAGCCTCTAGAATAGACATTATAACAGTGTTTTATAAAATAAATTATGTAGGGAGAGTAATTGATTCATTTATGAAGAGAGTGCGCCTCAAAACATTTTTATCCTGCTAAATGTCACTGTTTCGCCAGTGGGGCGCCTACGTTTACTTCAGTGTTTTCCATGTAAATTCTTAACCAATCCTGACAAACTATATATCATTTAAAAGCTCTAAGGGTGTAGTTTCGATTTATCATCAGAATTTTGGGAAAGAAATGACATAGTGAGAGCCATTTTCTAAAATGCCACAGGTCCACAGGTGGGCCCATGTTGTTATTATATATTGGTAACACGAATACCAGAGATGGGACCAAGTCACACATGTGCAAGTCTCAAGTAAGTCTCAAGTTTGAACCTTCAAGTCTCAAGTAAGTCCCAAGTATGTTTTTTCTTGGGCAAGTCAAGTCAAGTCAAGTCGAGTCACAGGCTATGTCAAGTCAAGTCAAGTCAAGTCCTGTAGTAGGTCAAGTCAAGTCCAAGTCAAGTCACATCACCTTATTATTGTAATTTTACTTGCAGAATCTGATCTTAATAAAGTGAAAGGACAAGATATACAGAAAGTAACTATCAGTTAATAACAATAATTTGGATTTGCATTGTAAATATTCATGTTCAGTTAAATACATCATGGAATCAAACAAAATAGTTACTTCATAAATTATTTATTTTTTTACTTCTGCCAACCGTGTTTGAAATGTTTGAAATTTTCAACATTGAGTCCATAAAAATAACAGCTTAACATCCAACAGACTCCTCTCTGAAAACCTTCCTCTCTCTCAAACACAGTTTACGTACAACATTAAACTTTGTTACATTTCTCCTCTCTCTCTCTCTCTCTCTCACAAACATGCGGCCAGAAAAAACGCGTCTCTTCCGTTCGCGCGCCTACATTTGAAATAACGAACTTGACCGCGCAAAAGACGCAACATGTGAACCGCCCCTAACATTGTAGAATCAAGTAATTTTTCTCTGTGTGTGTGTGTGTGTGTGTGTGTGTTCAGGTGGCAAACTTAGAAAAAGTAGGCAAGTCTTGTACCGCTTTGAGGCTGTCATCTGGCTGCCCGTGATTTTAATGTTGCATGTCTTGCAACGCACTGTTCGTCTTTTGCCATCTTGTTGAAGCCGAAAGCATGACCCTCAGTACCCCTCCGGCTGACATGTTGATATCTGATCTAAGTGGGCATGGTGTGCGTACGAGAGGGCATGACTGATGATAATGTCGTGATTCAGTCATGACAACACCATTCTCAGCCTGCGCTTCAGCTGGGTCAACTTTATTTTTTAAAATAATTTATATAGTTTATATTCAAACTGAAAACATGATGTGATTAACACTCAAGTCATTCAAGTCATCATGTCTCAAGTCAAGTCAAGTCCCGAGTCTTTAACTTCCAAGTCCGAGTCAAGTCTCAAGTATTTTAGTTTTTGTCAAGTCAAGTCACAAGTCACAAAAATAGTGACTCGAGTCGACTCGAGTCCAAGTCACCAAGTCACAAGTCCCCATGTCTGACGAATACCCTATCTCCCCCTTCTCCAAATCTTACCCTGGAGGTCCGGAGCACTGCAGAGTTTAGCTCCAAACCTAATCAAACACACCTGAGCAAACTAATCAAGGTCTTCATGATCACTAGACAATCACAGGTGTGTAAGTTTGATTAGGGTTGGAGCTAAACTCTGCAGTGCTCCGGTCCCGGACCTCCAGGGTAAGATTTGGGGAACCCTGCCCTATCTAAACCTAAAATTTCTTGACAAACTATATATCATTGGAAAGCTCTGAGAGTGTAGTTTTCATATTTTATCACCATTTTGGAGAAATTATGAGAGAGTGAGAGTCCGTTTCTAAAATGTCATCGGGCCACAGGTGAACCCAGTTTGTTTTTACATATGTATAGCAATAATACCCTATTCCAAACCTAAACAATTTTGACAAACTATATATCATTGGAAAGCTCGGTAAGAGTGTAGTTATCATATATCTTCACCATTTTGAGAAAAAAATGATGTAGTGAGAGTCAAAAAGGTCACGGGCCCACATTTAGGCCCAATATGTTTTTACATTTTTCTAACACTAAACCCCCCGCCCTAAACCCCAAAAATCTTGATAAACTATATATCACAGGAAAGCTCTCAGAATGTAGTTTTCATATGTCAAAGTCATCTGATGATAGAAATAATTTAGTGACAGTTTTTTGTTACATGCCACCCCCCCCCCATAGGAATGCATATTAATTTTCTATATTCATAACACTATATACTAGTATAAATCTACAAAAATGCTGAAAAAACTATATATCATTGGAAAGCTCTTAGAATGTAGTTTTCATATTTCAAAATGTTTTAGCAGTAATAATAATGCAGTGACAGCAATTGATTTATTTATGACAAGAGTATGCAGCAAACCGTTGACACCTACTGGCCGTTGTTGGTAAAACCACTAATTTTTTTGTGATTTTAACTTGAAATTTGGATCACAACTGCTTGAGACATATGGCTTCATGTTTACATTATTACTTTTTTGAAAAAATTACCTTTTTATAATTTTTTGAATAAAATTAATATTTTATTGGATTATTTTTATTTATTAAAATAAATTTAAACTGCTATAACAATTTTTCTGTTAAATATTTTCACCTGCTTACACTTCAATGAATTGTCTTCTTTAAGACAAGATAAAGATTAGGCTTCTAGACCAAAAAATGCCAGAGATATATTCATTTGAACATGCACTTCAATTTTTCACCCCCCCACTCTAAAGGATAGGACGACGCTTAAGAGGTTAAAGAGCTCCTATTACATTGCATAAAACAACGTTATTGTGTGTATTTGGTATAATACAAATTGTTTGTGTGGTTTGTGGTTAAAAACACATTATTTTTCACATACCATACATAATTTTTGCTCCTCTATGCCCTGCCTCCATGAAACGCATTGATTTTGTACAAAGCTCATCATTCTGAAAAGCACAGTGTCCTCCGTACCATATGACCGGAAGTTAAGAGAAATCGTTTCAAGGAGGGTAGGAGATTTGTGTTTTTGATTAAAGATTATGAGGGCACATTAATTTTTTAAAAGTAATGAAGCTAACAGATAAGTAATTTGTAAATACCACAATATTCCAAAACAAATGACAGTTTTTCATTTTAATTTCATTTCGACTTTACAGGCTGTAAAGTCTCCTCTCTCCTCTCGGAATGTGGTCCATATTTTTCGGTTTCGGTTGCCACTTGTTTTCCGTGGCCACTCAATTTCGCTCGCCACTCGATTTCGCTCGCAACCCGAATTTGGTTGCCACTCGATTTTCCTCGCCACTCTATTTCGCTCACCACTCGGATTTGGTTGCCACATGTTTTCCGTTGCCACTCGTTTTCGGTCGCCACTCGACATTCCTCTGCACTCAAATTTGGTTGCCACTCGATTTCAGTTGCCACTCGTTTTCCGTCACCACTCTTTTTCCGTCGCCACTCCGTTTCAGTTGCAACTCGATTTCAATCGGCACTCGTCTTCGGTCGCCACTCGTTTTCCGGCGCCACTCGGTTTCGATTGCCACTTGATTTTCCATCGCCACTTGGTTTCGGTTGCCACTCGTTTTCCGTGGCCACTCTATTTCGCTCCCCACTCGATTTTCCTTGCCACTCAATTTCGCTCGCCACTCGATTTCGCTCGCCACTCGATTTCCGTTGCCACTCGATTTCGCTCGCCACTCGATTTTGGTCGCCACTCGATTTTCCTCACCGCTCGATTTTGGTCGCCACTTGATTTCGCTCGACACTCGGTTTCGGTTGCCACTCGTTTTCCGCCACCACTCGTTTTCCGTCGCCACTCGGTTTCAGTTGCAACTCGATTTCAATCGGCACTCGTCTTCGGTCGCCACTCGTTTTCTTGCGCCACTCGGTTTCGATTTTTTCTGTTTTCCGTGGCCACTCTATTTCCTCAACACTCGAATTTGGTCGCCACTCGCCACTCGCTTTCAATTGCCACTGGTTTTTGGTTGCCACTCGATTTTCCTCAACACCCGATTTTGCTCGCCACTCGATTTCGCTCGCCACTCGCTTTCGGTTGCCACTCGTTTTCCGTTGCCACTCGGTTTCGGTTGCAACTCGATTTCCGGCGCCACTCGGTTTCGATTGCCACTCGATTTTCCATCTCCACTCATTTTCGGTTGCCACTCGTTTTGCATGGCCACTCGATTTCGCTCGGCACTCGATATTCCTCGCCACTCGATTTCCGTTGCCACTCGTTTTCCGTCCCCACTTGATTTCGCTTGCCAGTCGATTTTCGAGTCCCACCTGTAACTTATTAGGCGGCAGACGGACAGGCCTATATCTCAGGGGTCGAAGGTCCAGGCCCCTCCTGACCCTGTTTTGTACCGTGAAGAAAATGCCTTCACGAGCACATGGTCTCATAGAGACCTATGTAAGGCAGAGAGACGTATGAAAAATAATAAAAAATACTTTTTTGCACCTCAGGGATGTGATTCCGCCGTACGTGGTCGAGGGCCACGCGACGCAACTTTCTGTAAAGTTTGGGGCCCTTCGGGCCCTCGGGTGCCGTACGGGAGCCTTGTCTGTTTGGCGTCAAACAAGTGGCCGGTGGGAGTTTCCTGTTTGGCAGGAAGGTCGCAGGGGCCCGGAACTCGGCACGTCACACCGCCTAGGGCCCCAGAGTCGGGGCCCTGAGTTCCACGGCCCTAGGCGCGACGGGAAGTCCCACCTGTAACTTATTAGGCGGCAGAAGGACCAGTGTTAATTTCGTTGACGAAGACGATGACGAAAAATATTCGTCAACGAACCTTTTTTCACGGACGAAAACTAAATAAAAACTAAATAAAAGTCAGATATGATGACGAAGACTGTAACGAAATATAACTGACACTTTAGTCAATGAATAAAAATAAGACGAAAATGTTAGGGAGGGACGAATGGAGAAGAGATCCAATCAGAGCTACTCATTTTGTGGGACAAGTTGGGAAGAAATCCAATCAGAGCGAATCTTTGAGGGTAGGTTCAGGTTGATATACGCAGGCAGCAGGCAGTAGAGGCATTTTAAAAACCCGCGGCAAAGTTCGTTTTCACAACAGGTTGTTTACATTATATTTAGTTGTACAGTCTTCGTTACCCAGCTTTGGCTGATTTCAGTTGACTTCGCTCGTTAGCAACACGCTAACGTTTTGCGGTGCACCGGGTCTGAAGACATGTCTCATTAACAACAACAATGTCAGAGCTAGCGTCTAATCTGGTCACACTTCAAATATGACAAGACGACAGCCTGTAAAGACGACTCATCCAGAAATACATGCAAAGGTAAACATGCACGCTAAGGTTATTTTATAAGATAAACCACCGTGTTTTCGCTAAACTTGGAATAACATTGAAAAGGAATACACATCTGAACTGTATTGATTGTATTGGGTTGTCTGAATTAATACTGAGTATAAATATTCAGTGTCCTCAAATTGAATGAAATGTGTAACATTACTATTATAGTAGATGTTGTGGTTTTACATGACTGGACAAAGTGCGTGTGTAAGTGCGTGTGTGTGTCTGTCTCTGTCTGTGTGTCTGTGCGCGTGTGTATCTGTGTGTGCATGTCATTTAGGGAGAATGCATATCTTTTTCAGGGACCATGTATATTTTTTAGGTAGAGCGGGCCTTATGCTTATTTTATGAGATATTATCTTTTGTAAAAAAAAGCCCCGGTCAGTTTTTTTTGACATTAAGAATAAAATAAAATACGTGTGTTCTATAACAGCCATTAAATCTGTCTCTGTATTGCATATTCAAACCTTAATAATTCCATAACAGACTAAACAACTTAAGACTAGACTAAGACTAAAACTCTTATGATATTTCGTCGACTAAAACTAGACTAAGACTAAAATATTTCAGATGACTAAAATAAGACTAAAACTAATTGGTGTGTTATTTAAAAGACTAAGACTAAGACTAAATCAGAATTTGCTGCCAAAATTAACACTGAGACGGACAGGCCTATATACAGGCCTTTTTACGTCAAATACGTTGTAGTCGGGATGTACAGGGCCCAAATAGGCTGTTACTGGACAAGCCGTTTTTAGCCCAATTATGCAAAATTAAAATATGAAAATTACCCTATAACATCAGACACGCCTTCCTGTACGAGTGTGAACAAAAAATTCCACAATTGGAATTATGAATTATGACGAGTTATCCCTCTATTTAACACTGTCCATCAACAGCCTATTTGGGTCCTTTCGAATAAGTTACCATCGGGATGTACAACAACAACTTAATTTGGTTGCGTCAAATAAGTCACATTCGGGATGTACAACAGCCTAGTTCTGTATTGTCAAATATGTTACGGTCGGGATGTCCAATGACAACCTAATCAACCATGTCAAATAAGTTGCAAATAAGTTGCACTTCCGACTAGGGAGCCCCATGGCCGGATACGGTGGTGTCCAACGACAGCCTAGTCTGGTCGCGTTGAATAAGTTACAACCGGACAAGATCAGCTTAAAAACTTTAAGTCCAAAACAGCATCCCCTTCATAACTTTTTACATGATCAAAATAAGCTGTCACCGGGTTCGACCAACGGCACATCCATGATCCAGGGTGCTTGACCCACCCATCCCTTCCGACCAGGGAGCACCATGGTCGGATAAGACCGTGTCCAACCACAGCTTGTGCTGAGTCCATCAAATAAGTTACAACTGGACAAGCTGTCACTGGGTTTGACCAATGCCACATCCATGATCCAGGGTGCTCGACCCACCCAGCCCTTCCGACCAGGGAGCACCATGGTCGGATAAGACCGTGTCCAACAACAGCTTATGCTGAGTCCATCAAATAAGTTACAACTGGACAAGGTGACCAAGAAACCTCTAACAGCTGTCACTGTGTTTGACCAATGCCACATCCATGATCCAGGGCGCTCATCCCATCCAGCCCTTCCGACCAGGGAGCCCCATGGCCGGATACGGTGGTGTCCAACAACAGCCTTGTGTGGTCGCGTCAAATCAGTTACAACAGCTGTCACTGGGTTGGACCAATGCCACATCCATGATCCAGGGTGATCGACCCACCCATCCCATCCGACCAGGGAGCCATTGGAATTATGAATTATGACGAGTTAACCCTCTATTTAACACTGTCCAGAAACAGCCTATTTGGGTCCTTTCGAATATGTTACAGCTGGGATGTACACCAACAACCTAATGTGGCAGCGTCAAATAAGTTACGGTCGGGATGTCCAATGGCAACCTATTCAACCATGTCAGATAAGTTACATTTGGGATATAAATGTTAAATATCATCCCGACCGTCACTTATTTGATGTTGTCAAATAGACTGTCACTGTACATCCCGGCCGCAACCTATTTTGACCCTTGAAATAAGTTACGACCGGACGAGATCAGATAAAAAACTCCAAGTCCAAAACAGCATCCCGGTCGTGGCCTAAATTGACCCGTGAAATAAGTTGCGACCGGACAAAACGGCATCCCGGTCGTGGCCTAAATTGCTTAGGGGGTTTCGCGTCAAATACGTTACGGTTGGGATGTACACTGGCAACCTATTCAACCATGTCAGATAAGTTACATTCGGGATATAAATGTTAAATATCATCCCGACCGTCACTTATTTGATGTTGTTGATTAGGTTGTCGCTGTACATCCCGGCCGCAGCCTATTTTGTCTCGTGGAATAAGTTACGACCGGACATAGGGTGTCGTTGGACGTCCCGGCCTTAGCCTATTTTGACCAGGCGGAATATGTTGCGACCGGACGAGATCGGACGAAAACGCTGTCCAAAACAGCATCCCGTTACTAACTTATTTACCCGGTCAAAATAAGCTATCGCCGGACACGTCTCTGGCGGTCAGGGGTTGCCGGTGGCCGACGGGAGCTAAGCGGTCAGGGGGACGAAAAGGCCTTCCGCGGGAGAGCGTAGGCGGTCAGGGGGACGAATAGGCCTTCCGCGGGAGGCCCCAGGCGGACAGGGGGATGACCTCGCGGCCGTTTAGGCTGCTTCCGGGACATAGTCGGTCAGGGGGATGTTTAGGCCTTCCGCGGAATCCCAGTAAGCGACCCGCGGGAGGTTTAGGCCTTCCGCGGGCAAGGAAGGCGTTGATAGGTGGCGAACGGGACGCAGGGCCGTCGGTTAAGTTGCGGGCGGGCCCTTGCGAAAGCGCACCAAGGGGGACGATAGGCGCTCGGTGGACGTGCCGACCGTCACCTAAACTGATCGCCACTGCGGCCGCCCCTTGACAAAAGCGCACCAAGGGGGACGATAGGCATTCCGTGGGATGACACCCCCCACCTAATCGACGACGTCGACTAAGCTGTGGCCGGGAGTGGTGGCGCCACCCCTTGGCCGAGGCCCGAACTTCCCCTTTTCTTGCGTTCCAGGGGCCATTTTCGGAAATTCGCCACGGGACGGGGAAAATCATCTAGGGGGCGGCGCGCAGCGTCTAAGACAAGCCTACATGCGTAGGCTACTGCGCAGGTGTAGAGCGCGCGGCCGTCTGCAGGAGGTTTGCTGGAACGCAATCCTGAGGTGAAAATTCTTTAAGAGGTTTTAAAAACGTTCTACACTGTGGAGTACGGCTGCTAGTGATGTCAGCAGGATCCGCATGCTGGATAAGGTGACTGGTTTTGTTAATACATCACTCACGCATTTCAAACAATGTTTTTTCAAGAAAGTTGCCAGCTAGCTAGCACATAAGTTAGCCTAAGTTATTAACGTAACTGGCTCAAAAAACTCTGTTTCTGTCAAGGCACAGTGAAGAAACATTTACTGAAGGCTTTCATTTATGTTTTTTATATGTAATGCAGAACAGCATTTGTGAGACAACATCAACTCATGATCCGAGTGGACAAGAACACCAACAGAGGAAGCAAGCTGCAAAAACAATGAAAAATTGTCATGACTTTTTATTTTAAATAAAAGTTATGTGATAATAAACATTAAGTAATTATAGTGTTTTAAAGATGTTTTGAAATAAGTGGTTTTAAAATAAAAATAACAATATTCTGTATGTTTAGGGTATTTGCCCTATAACATTTATAACAAGAGGTGAACAAAGCACCACTTTAGTTTACAGCCCGCAAATATGAGAGTTACCTGGAACATACACAGAACAATCGGGGAATAAGTCCCACTTTAATTTACAGCCCGCAAATATAAGAGTTACTTGGTACATACACAGAACAAGTGGGGAATAAGCCCCACTTTAATTTACAGCCCGCAAATATAAGAGTTACCTGGTAACTCATGTATACATATACAGATCAAAGAGGTACAAGTTGCTATTATTTTTATTGTGTGTTATATTTTATTTGCAGACGTGGCTTGTAGACATCAACTGTAGGCTATACAAAACACTTCATCAGGTAAGTAGCAAATATGAAAAAAAAAAACATATTACACATAGACCATATTACCCATATACGTAAGTCATACATACCACGTAATATTACAATAGGTACCCTGTAGTTATGAAATACTTAGAGAATAATTTTCCATATATTCTTACCCCCTTATTACCCCAAACTTAAAATATTGTTCCCTTATAACTACAAGTAAGTACTGTAGAGGTACTCTGTTGTTACAAATAGGTACGCTGTAAATTCGGTTTAATTACGCGGTACTTTGCGGGTCGTAAAATAAAGTGTTACCGAAGTTTTCATCCCATCTTTAGAGTTTGTTTTTAATAATTGGCTTCTTAAAACATGTGTGAATATGTGTATATTATACAACGAATCTTATATTGTCTGCTCTGACAAAAAGAAAGTATTATTTTAGATTTTAGGTGAAGTGGCAGCGTGTACTTTATGGCAAATAGCCTACTGTTTAATATAAACGTTTGTTTTGTCAAAAGTGTCTTATAGACATTCAACAATAAAATATTTTACATGTATATGGTTAAACCTAAATCTGATATTATCTATTGAACTATTTTTCTGATCAGCCTCAAACTTGCAGAAGCTGCTCTGTGTGTGTCTGCGTGTGACAGAATTCACAGCAGGGGCGGATTGTAAACTAGTGTCTTTTAAAACCGCAGTGGTAAGGTGTAATATGGTCACTCTGACAAAAATAAAACTTTTGCTTGTAACATCACAAATTATTTATTGAAATATTCAGTATGTGTATAGCAATGAACTGTGCCAAAACCACCAGGGCCGCCAATACCACATTCTTTAGACTAAAGTCTATTTATTTTAAACTAAATAAAAGTTTAATCTTTTCATGCATAGTATTCTGATCACAACATTAAAGATCGCGCACCGACGGTTACAATAGAGAATGCGCAGGGTGCACGTTCATAGCTGACGTTTTAAAATAAACTTAATAAATGTAATTCTGTCCGCACTGGTAAAATAAGGGTTTTATTTTAGATTAGGGAATTCTTTAACCAAGTCTCTGATTAAAACATGTGAATGAGTGCACCAATGTTGCCAGAGAACGTACGTTGATACGCTCTTATATCTGGCGTTTAGAACCTTTTAAACGTTTTAAGACATTTCAGCCCCTCTTCTGGTTTGAATTCATTAATGTCACCAGCCTCCAAGTGTGTATATGTGTATTTACGATAAATGTAACACGGTACGCATTGTCAAAATAAATGGTTTCTTGAACATGGTTTTCCAGTGTGTGTTTTTGTCACACCAAATGCTTGTCATATTTATTGATGTGAAAAAAAGTTTGTTGTTTTGGACGTTGAGTTTCAGTCTCTCTATCCAACCATCCGTTATCACCCAGCAGCCCCCAGCGTGTCTGAACAGCGGTGGTGTTCAGCGGACCGTACTGTTTCTAAAACTCTGTGTTGGTAAAATAAATGTAATTCAGCCCACATTGACAAAACATAAAAGGTATATTTTAGATTTTTGGTGGAGCACCAGTGCCTATTTTATGGCAAACACTTCAGGTTCTAAAAGTTTGTAACACCATGAATTTATTTAATGAAATGTACAGTACGTGTACAAGCAATGCCCCTAGGCCATAATCTCTGGGTGGGGGGGGTCGTCAATACTGCTTTCTTAAGACTAAAGGGTATTTATTTTAATCTAAATAAAAGCTTAATCGCATCACGAACTCCGTGAATCTCTTCATGCACCGCAATCTATTGTTCACGCGCATTAAAGATTGATCACAGGTGGTGACAGAGAACAAACTGGGTGCGTGTTCATATCTGCCGTTTTAAAATAAACTTTAAAATGTAATTCTGTCCGCTCAGGCAAAATAAAGGATTATTTTAGATTTAGGGAATTCTTTAACCAAGTCTCTCATTAAAACACGTTATTGCTTAGAGCAATAAGCACATGCACACACATATCTGTGGTTTTAAAAATAAACTTTTTAAAGTTTTAGACATTTAAACATTTGAAAAAAAATCAAACATTTTAGATTTGTCTGAGTAAACTTATATCTAATGTCATATGAACTGTACCGTGTCGCGTTCGCGTCTGTGTGTGTGTTCGTGTCTGTTTATGTATGTGTGTGTTTATGCGCTTTTGGCGTAGGGTGTGAGTGTGAGAGGTTGTGAGTGTGTGTGCGTTTGTGTGTGCGTGTGTGGGTGAGTGTGTGTGTGTGTGTGTGTGTGCGTGTATGGTCATCACGTGGTAGGGGTCCCAAATGATCAACTGCAGAATTTTTATGAAGTGGAGTAGGCCCTTGGTTGGCCTGAGGGGGTAGGTTCAACTTAGGTTAACATGTATCATTGCATAATAAGCAAACATGAAATTATATTTTACCTATGGTTTGTTACTGAGGTTCATAGGTGTGTGTTTTTTCTTAGGCAAACGTTTTCTTTTCAAACTTAGGCAGTCTTCATACTTTTGTCTTTTCATACTTTGTTCATAGTTTTTCTTCGCTAGTGTCAACTTGTGTCTGAGATTTTTGTAAATTCATCAGATGTTCTCAGATGTGTTTTCTTAAACAAACTTTTATTTTCAAACTTAGGCAGTCTTCAGACTTTTGTCTTTTCATACTTTGTTCATAGTTTTCTTCGTAAGTGTCAACTTATGTCTGAGATTTTTGTAAATTCATTAGATGTTCTTAGTTGTGTTTTCTTAAACAAACTTTTCTTTTCAAACTTAGGCAGTCTTCATACTTTTGTCTTTTCATACTTTGTGCATAGTTTTTTCTTTGCTAGTGTCAGCTTATGTCTGAGCTATTGTAAACTCAGCAGATGTTCTTAGTTGTATCTGCTCAGACAATATTTTGTTTTCATCAATCGTCTTGTTTTCTTTGTAAGTGACAACATATATCTGTGATTGTTTTTGTGAATATAGTTTGTTTCATTTCTATAGTTTATGTAACATTTTGTCAAACTCTTAAAATAGTACTAGTTGTTTAAAACAACAATGCAAAGTATGTTTTAGATTTACATACTAAATCTTTCACTGCGAAACAGCGAGGATAGCAATATGTTTGAATCTGTAAACTTATAATACCACCAATAACACGATGTACATAACAAAGTCTGCAAAATAATAAAGGTTGATTAGGTTTTTATTTAGTAAACCTTTTAACATAAAGTGGAGAGTCTGTTGTATGTAACAACAACGAAACGATGAAACACCGCAAAACAAGAGAGGCTACGTTTGTTAAACCACATATAAATTAAGATGCAAACATCTACAACTTGTCAATGTTTGAAATAGTTTGGACATGTAGCCTTTAAAATCGGTACCAATAGATTAAAAACATTGACAAGTTGTAGATGTTTGCATCTTAATTTATACTTTTGATGTTACAACGCTAGAGTTTAGATCCGTCAGTCGGAATACGGAGCGGTTCATGCGCTATCAGATATAAGCTTACTCATACACATCTAAATGTTTAATTCTGGATTGTCTATAAAGAACCTTTTGATGTTACAAAGCAAGAGTTTAGATCGAATACTATTTGTCATAAAACACACACGGGCGCTTCATCTTAAAAACATGACCTGTTTAAATCAGAGACGTTCTAAATCTATAATGTGGACAGAATTACATTTGTTGTGTAATAAACACTTGGAAGTTAGGTGCCACTATGAATACAAACCAGAAGACGAGATAAAAAAGTCTTAAACTTTAAAAGTTTATATTTAAAACCACAGATATGTGTGAGCATGTGCTTATTGCACTAAGCAATAACGTGTTTTAATCATTATCTTGTGAGGGTGGCATAATGATACGCCTAAAATAAACCTTTATTTTATTACCTTTATTAAGTTTATTTTAAAACAGCAGATATGAACGCGCACCCGGTTCGTTCTCTGTCACCACCGGTGATCGATCTTTAATGCGCGTGAACAATAGATTGCGGTGCATGAACAGATTCACAGAGTTCGTGAAGCGATAAAACTTTTATTTAGGTTAAAATAAATACCCTTTAGTCTAAAGAAAGTAGTATTGATGACCCCGGAGATTATGGCCTAGCATTGCTTATACACGTACTGAATATTTCAGTTGGCTAGAGTTCTTGAAGCCTGTAAGGATGATGACGGACTGGTACGGAAGGCTACAATACAGATTGGGGCCTGAATGTTAGGAAAAAGGGGTGAGCGTCTCACTAAGCCCTTAAGCATTGAGCGCCCTATTCAAAAGCTAGTGGTTCTTGTGGCTAAAGATTAAGATCCTTTTCACAGACTGAGATGGTGATTTATTTTACATACATGCCTTAGTGGTACACACATGTTAGTGGTTGATAATCATTTTATTTGTATTTGCAGTTGTGTAGTGATGTATAATGTCAATTTTAACAAAGGAATATAGTGATCATGAATTATTGAATTAGTGACTCTTATCTTGTACTGTGAGCTGCTTTGCCTGGAAATTACCATTGATATGTACTTGTGTTATGTGTTTAATGAATCAAGGTAATTTGGTGGGAGTGTAGCTGACGCTGAGGGGTCAGTAAAAGCATAATATATTTTATGTTATTGTATTTATTACATATTGTATGTAAGAATTGGGTCATTGTATTTGGGTTGTGTAATTTATGTAAATTGATCATGTTTAACTTGTTCTTGGGCCAGAAGATGTGTTCACGTGACCTTTTCTTTTTTAACCCGGATGCGTTGGCGTTCAGTATGGATTAAGAATGATGGCGCATATATGTGTATAAGTTGAACTGAAATCTATTGCTGTTTATCAGGCGTACACGGTAATGAACGGTTTATGTATTCATTGTATTTTAAGGATTGAGTGTGTTTTTGTTGTGATGTTATTTGTAAAACTGTTTTTGTTTGTTTGTTTGTCTTAGTTTTTACCGTGTTCCAACAACAAATAAATAATATTGGACATCAGTATGAGACGTGGAGTCAGTGAGTTTAAGTTATAGCCAGTGGATAGTTACAGCGTTGTTGCAGCCCACAATTAGTTGCAACCTGTGGTTGCCAACGTTTGCTCTTATCAGTTTTAGTCTACGTTTGATTAATAATATAGTCGAGAAAGATTCATAATTAAGTAAGTAATGACCACAGTTAGTGTAAGGGGAGGTAAGGGACACAATCCCGACAGTGTGATATCTCTGAAGGGATTTATTTGTACATTATCCCACATATTACACAGCTATTCCTATATGAGTAAATATAAAAACACAAATTTATTTGATATCTTTTAGTAGCACATAAAAAAAAGTAAACAGAGGGAAACCTGTTTCCTAATGGCTGTAAGCAAAGATGATTTAAAACAAGTTCATAGCCCATACAAGATAAACATTCAATTTATTAATGATTAAATTAAACATGCAATATATGTTAATAACTATGCTTATTTATACTGTATACATTCATGGGTCTTAAATTGCATTTGGTAAGATTAGCCTACACATAGTTGGCTTACCCGAAATGTTTTACTCCAAAACATTATAGCCAGGGGCGCAATGAACAGTTTTAAGGGGGGTCAAGATGGCCAGTCAAGATGGCGCCAGTGTGTTGGTCGGCTTGCCGTCGGGCTGTTGGTATTTTGTTTTTATCTATGTGTTATGTGTACCTCAACGCTATGCCTATTTTTGGCATGATAACATCAAATCACAACTCTGTGCTGCATTATGACCGCCAAATCCTTCTTGGCATTCGGACATCCATGTTGGCATTGGGAGCACGGGATACTGGTCGGCGTGGGTTTACACTTCCAGCATTTATATTATCAGTTCCCGTGGAGCTGCTACGACGGCGTTGTTCCCAGCAAAGGAAGAAAGGCCGTAGACGTGGACGTGGAAAACGCGCAGGACTTTTATTCAAATCTAAAAGATTTTGGCATACGCAAAGGACCTCTGTGGGGTTGCAGTTCGAGTCGTTCCATTTAAGCCGCTCTTCATGGCTTGTTCCTGTTGCGCCAAACGAGACGTACCCAGTTTACCGGAGAATCCGACGGCAGTTATACCACCGGAATGGAGGAGTTAATTTTAGTAATCTTCAATTTTTAAAGCGGGATAATCCTTCAGAGCGTTCAAAAGGCGAAAACTCAACCACGGTTAAGATGGCGTTGATAAACGCGAGATCTTTGGTAAATAAATCTTTCATTTTAAATGATTACTGTTCATCACATAACCTGGACTTCCTTTTTGTGACTGAAACCTGGATGGACGCGTCGGACTTGAGTCCTCTATCAGAACTTTCTCCTTTTAATTATTTATTTCTTAATTCTCCTAGAATCTCTGGTCGAGGTGGAGGTGTTGCAACCGTATATAAAAACCTTTTTAAATGTCGTCAGTTGCCTTCTGGATCCTATACAAGTTTTGAATTTCAACTATTTAGGGTTGATTCCGCTGTGTCTTTGTTATGTGCTCTTGTATATAGGCCTCCAAAGTATAACAAGGATTTTATTACTGATTTTTCAGATTTTCTATCTGGCTTTGTTTCTATATGTGACAATTTTCTTATTCTTGGAGATTTTAACATACATGTGTGCTGTCCATCTAAGCCTTTGGTTGGTGATTTTCTACAACTGATTGACTCTTTTAATTTTACTCTATCTGCAACGGGAGCTACGCATAGGGGTGGACATACCCTTGATCTTGTATTGTCATTGGGTCTACCCATCTCAAATGTTAATGTGGATGATGTTGGTATATCGGATCATATGTTTGTTTGCTTTGATGCTGCATTCTCTGGGTTTAACACTGTTAACACAAGGCCTGGTCGTTATTCTCGTTTTATTGATTCTAATACATCTGCTAAATTTTCGGAGGCATTCTCAGTTTCTATGTGTCACTATAACTTAGAGGTTTTTAATCTTGTTAGTAGTGTGGATGAGTATTTTAATTCATTTAATTCTGTTTGTACAGACATTTTAGATGAGATTGCACCATTAAAGTACCATACTTTTAAAATTCACCCCCACCCATGGATGAACAATGAAACTCGTATTGCTAGACAAGTTTGTCGTAGGGCGGAACGAAGATGGAAGAAGGATAGGCTGCAAATATCGTTTGCGATTTTAAGAGATGCCTTGTCACATTTTCAGTCTATTGTTAAAGCTGCAAAGGCAAATTATTTTTCAAATATCATTAATAAAAACTCAAACAAGCCAAATATTCTATTTAAAACAATAAATAAAGTGGTTTCACCTGTCACTGTTAATTGTATTGAAAGCAACCAAAAAATGTGTGAGGATTTTCTACAGTTTTTTGTAAATAAAATTGAAAATCTACAGGCACAGATTAGTCCTCGACAAATTAATGTACCTTTAGATTACTCGAGTTCCTTTATTAACTTTGAACCTATCTCCTTAACACAGTTGGAATATTTTCTAAAACATACTACCCCAGGGACTCATCCCTTAGATCCTATTCCACCTGGTTTAATACCAACTCTCTTCAACCTATTAGGCACTACTCTTCAGTCACTTTTTAATAGTAGTTTAACTACTGGAACGGTTCCATTATGCTTCAAACATGCAGTTGTTCAGCCACTTCTGAAGAAGCCAAATCTAGATTGTACAGTTTTAAGCAATTATCGACCAATATCAAAATTACCCTTTTTATCAAAAGTTTTAGAGAAAATTGTCCTATCTCAACTTACTCCATATTTAGAGGAAAATTCTGTTATAGACATGTTTCAGTCAGGTTTTAGATCATTTCATAGCACAGAAACCGCCCTTCTTAAAGTTTTTAATGATATTTTATTAGGAGTAGATTCCGGAAGGCCAGTTATTCTTATTCTTTTAGATCTTACAGCTGCTTTCGATACCATCGATCATGACATTTTATTGAGTCGTCTCAAGGATGTTGGTATCACAGGCATTGCTCTTGATTGGTTTAAATCTTATTTGGAAGACCGGTCGTTCTCGATCTCCATCAGTAATCTGCGCTCTTCGTCGGCTAAATTACGCTGTGGTGTGCCTCAGGGTTCTATTCTTGGGCCTATTTTATTTTCGTTATATATGTGCCCTTTAGGTATTATTTTTCGTAAATACGGCATTACGTATCATCTGTATGCAGATGATACACAGTTATATATCCCAGTTGATTCAAATGCCTCAAAATCCTTGGATGTGCTCGTTCAGTGTTTAGGTGAGATTAAGGCTTGGTTGGAGAGCAATTTATTACATCTAAATCAGAATAAGACTGAGTGTGTTGTGTTTGGTCCCTCTTCTGCTTCAAAGGAAATTATGAACAGATTGACTTCAATGGCGATAAGTGTGTCGGACCATGTTAAAAATTTGGGGGTTACCATGGATTCATCATTGATTTTGGATAAGCAGATAACTAGTGTTGTTAAGGCAGGGTTTTATCAACTCCGAATCATTTCCAAATTTAAATCTATTCTCTCTTTTAAAGACCTGGAGATTGTTATTCATGCTTTTGTATCATCTCGTATTGATTATTGTAATTCGTTGTATTATGGTTTATCGCAGCGCCAACTATCTCGTCTGCAATTATTGCAAAATTCTGCAGCTAGACTTTTGACGCACACAAAGAAGCGTGAGAGGATTACACCAGTTCTCATTACCCTACACTGGTTGCCGGTAAAATCTAGGATTGAATTTAAGATTTTGTTAATGGTTTTTAAAGCACTGCATGGTATTGCACCAAAATATATTGCCAATCTTCTAATGCCCTATCAAAACACAAGAATTACTAGATCTACCAATGAGATGATTTTGCATGTTCCTAAAACTAGGTTAAAGTCAAAGGGTGACAGGTCCTTTTCGGTAGCCGCGCCACGCTTATGGAACCCTCTTCCCTTATGCATTAAAACGGCTCCTTCTGTGGATGTTTTTAAGTCGAGATTAAAATCATATCTTTTTAGTACGGCTTTTAATGTTGGTTAGAGCTCCTACTCTATTGTTTTAATGTTTGTTTTTGTCTTTCCTTTTGTTAAATGTCTTCCTGGAAAGCACTTTGGTCAACGGGAGTTGTTTTAAATGTGCTATAGAAATAAAGTTTGTATTGTATTGTATGTATTGTATGCAAGACAGAATTTTGGGCCCCTTTCTTTAGATGATTGTTTGATTTTCATACCATTATGTGTAGCTATATAAAATTACTCAGTTGAGTGCGTTTATGTAATTTTACAGGTCGCATTTACAACTAAAATCACTAAAAGAAAAACACTAAATAACTTATATTCTCTTTATGTCGCTGTTCTCTGCGTGTGGTATGTGTTCCGTCCTCCGCTTATGACAAAAAGGCTGGCCGGCAAAATTAAAATTTGATCTTTAAGAGTGTGCGCTTCGCCTGCGCACGCCCTTTGCCAGTGACACTGAAATTGCAAAAAGCAACTATAACATTACAAAGATAATACTGCATGTTTTGGCATTTGGTAGTATATTGCAGTAGTTTATACTTCTTACGTGATGCACGGTGTTCTTTTTAATGTTCTTTTTCTTTAATATTCACAACACTTATCAACAAAACATTGATTAAAACTAAGAGACAAATTATATTAAACGAAATTCATTTGAAGCAGACATTTGAAGCAAACAAAACTTAATTTAAACTCGAAAATTATGTCACTCCATTTGTACCGTCATATTAGCCTTCAATCCATTACAACAACCAATATATGGCGTTTAAAATTAGAGTCTTAATATTCGGATTAAATTAAAACAAAACATTAACAACATTACAACAATATTTAAACACAACAATACTCAAACATAAATATAAAATAGACATTCTCTATTAGGATATGTTAAAAACAATCTAATATAGCGTTTATAATAGCTGCACTAAGTTTACTATTTTGGGCAAAACCTCTGTTGCAAACCTGAGCAAAAATGAATCAATTTCATTTTGAAAGTGATGCGCTGTCACATTAAAACCAGCTCTTAGTAATTTAAAATTTAACTCAATTATGGCTTATACAATTCTCCTATTTCATGTTTATTTAGAAAATAATATTTTAACTACCCAATATCCATACCCGCACAATCAAATTAAAAACCACCAGAACCGCCAAATATGTAATTACATCTACAAGGTCATGCTTGCACGCTGTTTTTTAAAAGTGTCTCAATTTTACTTAACACAAAGTCATTCACCGTAGTTTTATATTAATTTACTTTACATTTTACTACAGTGTTAATAATTAAACGTGTACAATAAAAAAATAAAAAGGGAAAAGTGATGATGGTGGGGCCCCCTAGCGCAGTGGTTCTTAACGTTATTCCTGGAGGCCCACTGCTCTGCACATTTTGTATGTCTCCCTTATTTAACACACCTGATTCAAATCATCAGCTCATTAGAAGGGATCTCCATGAACTGAACTACGTCTGTCAAATAAAAGAGACATACAAAACATGCAGGGCAGTGGGCCTCCAGGAATAACGTTAAGAACCACTGCCCTAGCGTACTCATGGGCCCATATGCCTGGCATACTCTGAACCCCCCCTAACGGTGCCCCTGATTATAGCAAAAAAAACTTGCATTTCACCTTAAAGGCACCATTTTTATTTTAGTCATAATAAAGTTTGTTTTTATGTCAGAACAATAACTTAATTTAGTTATGAGTAAATGCACAAATGGTAAGGCAACAACATGTGTATGACGTGTCTTGTGGTAAAACTGCCGACCAATCAAAATGCAGTGGTCGACAACTTATAAAAACGTATTTACAGATAAAACAGAGGGATTACTTGAGTGTAACCTTGTTCCCTGAAAAAGCGGAACGAGATGCTGCGCTGCTAAGCGCTATGGGGAAACGTCTTTTTTGTTGACCAGCTGAATATAGTGTGCAAACACGTCAATGGAATTGACCCGAAGGTATATAGATAAAATAGATGAGCACCAGCTGTGTCATCAGATCTTTTGTTTGAAGACCAGTCTTGGGACATCTACTGTACGGCAAGACAGTGCAGCATCTTGTTCCGCTTTTTCAGGGAACAAGGTTACACTCAAGTAACCCCTCTGTTCCCTATCAAAAGCTATACTTGATGCTGCGCTGCTAAGCGCTATGGGGAACGACAATACCCACGCTGCCGTGCTTGGAGATGTCTGGACCCCTTACGGATGTGTAAGTGTGAGAACAAGGACCGCAAGGAAATCTCAGACATAAAAACCCAGCTAAAAATAGTGGATGTGTGCGGAAAGGATGCTCCTGCCGCCTCACAAACACCTATAAGAAGGCACCCCTTACTAATAGTAGCGGTGGGGGATACCTCTTTATGGACTAATGGTATTGACATCAGCTTGAGATGTTGACTCGAGGACATAAGATCCTGGAGTGACATGAGCATCCAAGCTATAAAATCTTATGAATGTATGCGCAGAGGACCAGCCTGCCGCATCAAAAACGCTCTGTAAGGAGGCACCCCTTACTAATAGTAGCAGCGGGAGATAACCCCTCTTGGAACAAATGGTTTAGACAGCAGCTTGAGATGTTGACTCGAGGACATGAGACCCTGGAGTGACATGAGCATTAGGGTGCATCAAAAAACACAATTCTTGAATTTTGATATGGCTGGGTGCTAAAAGTGTTCCAATATATGTAGAAACAACACATGCAAAATATTTTTCCAGTACATGATCATTTAGGGGTGCCACCGCAGATCTGTTTTTGTTGGATAAAGAGGTTAACAGTGCTCCATGGCCGCCATGGAGATCTGAGGTAAACAATACTACAGCTCAAGAAAACTGAGCTGATCTTTCTGTGTTGACGGAATGTATTATTACATACTACTATCATACCAGTTGTATCATCTTACAGTGGTGGTTGGAAATGCAGAGTGGCTGAAACTGCAGACCAATGAGGCATGTAGAGTGATCATTGCCTGTTTAACATGCAAGTTGCTGCAGGACTGGTGCTGTGCTGACCAGGTTGTCAACATGGCATTTGACACCACTGCGTCAAGCACCGGCCATCTCACAGCAGCCTGCATTGCCATACAGCTCTCACTGGGCCGACCACTGCTTTGGTCTGGGTGTTGGAACCACTTTGGTAAGGTCCTCCTGAACCAAGTTTTCACAGACCTGAAGGAAGAGTCATCAAGCTCACCAAAGGTTACCTTGTTCAAACGTCTGAGAGAGAAATGGAACCTGTTACCACAAGAATCCAGCAGCCAATGGTCCCGCTAAATTCCTGGCAACACCGAGCAACCACTCCTGGGCAATTTTGTGGCTGAACTTGTCAGGTGCGCAAAAGAAGTCACCGACCACAAGCGAGGTGACTACTATGGGTTTTTGTGCATCTGTGTCTTGTGTTTCTGGATAAAGATAGTGAAGAGCAGACTACAGTGACCTTCCAAAGACCGGGAGCACTCCACAAGGCACGATGGATGCACTATTAAAAAATTCTGTAGAAATTACAGTTTTACTGGGTATTACTGGCAACAAGCTGCCAGTAACTTACTATAGATTTTACATTTATGTTATTTACTGGCAACAGTTTGTTCAAAGTTAAATGAACATGAAACATTTTCAGTCTTGTCTTCTACAGTAAGTTACTGGCAACCAGCTGCATAATTACAGCTAATTTTACTGTGTGGGTGACCAATGCTGCGTTCAAAAAAAGTGAGGTCAATGTACGTGCAATGAACGTCGTCAATGACTGTGCTGAGCATGGCGTCAAGCTCACATCCAACTTCTTCACAGTGGCAAGGAAGGAGAAGCACCTGCAAAACGTGCTGTAGGCAGTTGAACATGAACGCAACAAACAGCCAAACCTTCGCCACTGCAAACAATAGCGCCGTTACTCTTGGGTGGCAGATGGGGAGACATATCTGGAGAGAGACGCACTGGCTAGGTTCAGAGTTCAGGTTTCAGCTCTTACCATTCAACCCAGTATCACGAAATTGCGTGACTATTTCACGCATGGACCAGCGTGACAATGTCACGCTTTGCCGCGTTTGAGCGTGAGCATGTCACGCTTTCTGTTTGTGTCACTGTCACGTATTGGTTACTCAACTTTTTTGTCCTAATTTCTTACCATTGTCGCTTCGGTTAAGGGTTAGATTTACATAAAATGACACCCTTACCTAAACAAACTCTAACCCCAACGTCAGGTGACAATTGGTTAAAGTTTAGAAAATATAAAAGAATAAGTATTGTATCTTTTTTTTTTATAAACCAATACTTAAAGTGACAAATACTTAAAGTGACATATAACACAAGCACCAAATCTAACCCTAAACCGAAGCGACAATGGTTTGAAAATAGGAAAAAAAAGTTGAGTAACCAATACGTGACAGTGACACAAACAGAAAAGCGTGACATGCTCACGCTCAAACGCGGCAAAGCGTGACATTGTCACGCTGGTCCATGCGTGAAATAGTCACGCATTTTCGTGATACAGGGTTGTACCATTAGGTCTTGTTAGTTGCCAGTAAGTTAGCCACTATCATCCAAAAACAAACGGTGCTAAATAGCACCAAAAGTGGTTCACTGGCTCGTAATCATAGGGGAACCATTTTAAGTGCCATATAACACCTATGTAGCACCTGTGTAGCACCTGTATAGAACCACATTGTGCTATACAGAAACATATGTGGTGCTATAGTGGTGCTATATGACCCCTGTATGGCACTAGCACTATATACAGTGTAGCACTAAAAATGGTTCCCCTATGATTACGAGCTAAGAACCACTTTTAGTGCTATTTAGCTGTCAAAACTGAAAACAACATGCACTGACATATTTTAAAATACATTAGTGCCCTTCGTTTTGCCTCAAAATTCACACAAGTAATGTTTTTAATAAGGCATGTTTGTTAAAAATAGTTAGCCTATATTTCTTAATTAAACTAAGGTCTAGTCCTGGTTTAAGCTAATCCCTGTCGGGGAAACCACCCCAACATGTGTGTCCAACATCAATCACTGCTGCACAAAACTCAGGGTAAGGCCACTTAACATGTCCCATTGACATCCATTTATTTTGTCTAGGACAATTAAATAGAAAATCTTAAAAGTTGAATTCTGAGAAATTCCCAAGTTGCCCAAAGGGCAAACAAACAAATTTTACTTTGATAACCATATAGAACATGTTACTGTATAAAAGTTCACTGTACTCAACATTTCCACTTCAACCTTTTGGCAATTAGACTAAACATTTTTAATTTTTCGAAATTTCGCCAAAGTTCATTCAATTCAATTCAATTCAATTTTATTTATATAGCGCTGTCCACAAAAGTCAATTGTTTCAAAGCAGCTTTACATAAATAGAAGCAGTGAAAAGCACAGAAAACGACAGATAGCACAACAAAATACATGAAAGCATGAGCAGTTAAATTTGCTGCGGCTATGACTCAATATTATAATTGCACGTATTACTAAAGCAACGTATGGAACAGGAAGCTAGGTAAAGCCCAAAAAGGCTGCCTCCCCGGGGTGAAAAACCCCCTAGGAGAAAAAAAACCCCGTGCTTTTATCAGAGGAAAAATAAGTCCTAGGAGGGAAAAACCCTTGGGAGAACGGAAATGGAGATTTAGCGGAGATTAAGCGGTTCTGCCGGTGATCGTTGGTCAGGTATCAGCTGGGCATAACGTTGAAGGACAGCCAGTAGATCAGAGGTGTGCCGACTTTCACATCTACCGGGACTGGGTCTGTTTGTCTCGTCCTCGGGTCGAGGACGAGACAGGGAGAGAAAAACAAAATCGTATTAGCGTAGCGGCCGTTCATATGTATTGAAGTGTCACACAGTGATGTGGTTTAACTCAGCTTAGTTCCAGACAGACTAAATATTGCGGCATAATTATGTTATCCATAGTTGAGGATTTAGTAAATTGGGGGCCCAATGCGAGGGTATATATGGTAAATAAGGGTCACCTTCCGATCTTTAAGAGAAAATGAAACCTGACGACCCGTTTGACTAAGGCCTAAAGCCCCACTGTCGTCGTTAATACAGGTTCAGTGGCAAACGGGTCTATATTGTATACCATTTACAGGACCAGGAGAAAACGCCAAAAACATCGCAACCCGACCATACGTGTTAACCCGTTTGACTAAGGCCGGAAGCCCCACTGTCGTCGTTAATGCAGGTTCAGTGGCAAACGGGTCTGTATGGCATACTATTCATAAGACTTACGATAGCGCCAAAATCGCAACCCGACCATACGTGCCAACCCGTTTGACTAAGGCTGAGAGGCCCCACTGTCGTCGTTAATGCAGGTTCAGTGGCAAACGGGTCTGTATGGCATACTATTCGCAAGACACACGAAAGCGCGAAAAACGCAACCCGACCATACATACCAACCCGTTTGACTAAGGCTGGAGGCCCCACTGTCGTCGTTAATGCAGGTTCAGTGGCAAACGGGTCTGTATGGCATACTATTCATAAGACTTACGATAGCGCCAAAATCGCAACCCGACCATACGTGCCAACCCGTTTGACTAAGGCTGGAGGCCCCACTGTCGTCGTTAATGCAGGTTCAGTGGCAAACGGGTATTTATTTTAAAACGGTGGCAAACTATTTAATGCAATTCATTTTAAGTGTTCATGCAGAAAAGGTTTTTATTTATTTATTTGGTTGGTCTGTGTTATGACCGTGAGTGCTTTGTTCCGTGAAAATAACTATTGCGAGTTAAGAACCTTTATGTTGGGTGGCACCCCTAAATCTCAATGGAATTCCTTAAAACTTAGCAAAATTCATTTTTATGTTAATTGGAACAAAATGCAATGCCAGCCAAATTGATATTTTGGAATTAAAATTTCCTATTCAAATTTGATGCACCCTAATGAGCATCCAAGCTATAAAATCTTATGAATGTATGCGGAGAGGACCAGCCCGCCCCATCACAAACGCTCTGCAAGGAGGCCCCTTTTGCCAAAGCAGTAGAACAGGCTACTCCCCTGGTGGAGTAAGCTCTCAGACCTGCTGGCGAGACTTGACCTGGAGGCCACAATCGTTTTGCCCCACAAATAAAGGGAGCGAGCAGAGGATGTCGAAGGAGCGGCCACATAAACCCTGAGAGTGGATGGGCATAAGCCTGCTGACAGGCAGAAAACTCAGAACTGTAGCAATCTGGCAGTTAACAGGATCTGCATTGTGTGTCGTGCACCATGCTTCAAAGACACCCCATTTAAAGGCATAATTCTTTCTAGTGGAAGGAGCCATACCACTCAAAATAGTGTCAATAACATCAGGCGACAAGCCTGTGTCCCTCAGTTGGTACCCTTCAGGGGCCAAACATGGAGATTCCACAGGTCGGGCCTGGGATGAATTATCATATGAGACAGAAGGTCCCTCCTCTCCGTACTCGCCCATGGCGAGCCGTTGAGGAGAAATATTATTTCTGAGAACCATACACTGTTCGGCCAACGTGGTGTCAACCGCATCACCAAATAAACCCAATGGGGAAACAGGGGCATCTAAAAGAAAAGTTTTATCCTTCTCATTTATGCCTGACAGATTTAGCCATAAATGCCTCTCTGTGCTTACCAGAGCAGACATAGAACGGCCGATAGCGCAAGCCGTTTGTTTAATGACATGGAGAGACAGATCTGTAGCCCTACGCAACTCCTCAAATGTCTCTTTGTCTATCGTCTCGCCTGCACTCAAATCATTTAACAGATCAGCCTGGTTTGCCTGTAATATCGCCATAGTATGCAGCGCAGCACCAGCCTGATCTACGGCTTGATAAGCTTTGCCCACGAGAGCTGAAGTTATTTTACACGGCTTCGTGGGCAGGGTAGGCTTCTTTAATGAGGATGCCGAGCCAGGCGAGAGATAACTCGTAGCGTCTCTTCCATCTGTGGCATTTCGGTATATCCGCACGTCTTCGCACCCACCATAGTCGAATAAATTGCGATGACACACGATGAGAATGGTCTTTTCCATGATTTATTTAATTCACCATGGAGATCCTCAAAGAAGAGGAGAGGCTCAAGTTTCATCCTCTCCCCTTTGTCATTAGATAGAAACCTATCACCTAGTTAGCTTTGTTTGGGGTTCTCTGGCTCGCAAGACCAGTCAATCTGCACGTATTACCACCTCAAGAAGCTCCTCGACCGACTTTTCGTGCGAGAAATGCTTGGAGGCTGGTTTATCAAACTCTGCAGAACTGAGAGATATCATCAACGTCATTATTATAATTATCCCCCACATGAACCGAAGAAACATAGCTTTTGATAGGGAACTTTAAAACAGAATAATGCCTAAAAGCTGCTGTGTGGCAGGTGTACAGCAAAAAAAAAAAAACAGAAATAAGTTTTTATAAGCTGTTGAGCCCAAAAAACGAGCGCTTAAAAACACAAAAGTGGAAACAGGCAACTTTTTACAGTACTTCTATTAGTAGAACTGCGTCCATTAGGGGGAAACGTAATCGGCAATCCACTTTTTTCTCCTTAAAGGCTGGGTTTTACGGCTCGACAGCTTATTAAAACTTATTTCTGGATTTTTTTGGCTTGTTAGCTGTACATATTGTCACACAGCAGCTTATACGAATTATTCTGTTTTTTGTTATAAGCCAGAAATGAGAAGGAGGCGGCCTCTCGCAATACAAAGTCAATGGAGACGGTTGGATTGTTTTCCCCCGGTGGGCGTGGTTTTCAGGTTATGACGTGCTGTGCTCTGTCTCTGGATCCAACCCCGCCCCCTGGATGTCATTTTCTGCAATGAGGCGCTACTGGAAATAAAATCAAATAAATAATAACACTGTTTTCTTCATTCTATAAATTTATATTTAAAATATAAATTTTTAAAAATATTTTAATCTTTTTAAAGCTACAGAAGTAATTTCCCTTTGCCTTCTGTTGTTTGCTTAACAAAATGACATCAACATAATCTTTTTTTTTTTGAGGGTTCTGCCACTTTAAGATTGGATAAGCATGGATCCATATATACATATCCGACTTCTTTCTGAAACTGTTTACGTTCACTTTAAGACATAACTGTTTGTATAAGAATACTTGCCAATACTTGCCTGTATTGCATAATTTCGTGTGTAGAGATTCTCGTAAGAGAGATTCTGGGAAAAGCATGTCTTGGAGCGTGGTTATGAGTTCCATTTTAAACACATGACATTTCTGTTAGATATATTTGTTTTATATGTATATTTACTGATAATACCAGTGGTGCTGTGCTATTATTCTTATTCTATTCTAATGTTAATTTAAGTCTTAGAATGGTGATTATTTGTAATTATTTCTCTTGTTTCTTTGTAGACCATTACATTGTATTTCATGTCATATCAGTGCATATGCAGATTCATTGACAGCCTAGTTCAAAGACTTCTCCTCTTCTGATTCTCCGACCGGAATCTGGTCCATATTTGGCTGCCTCAACCAGCTAAAACTTAAATGTAGTGAGGTTTACTACAGGTTAATAATGGTGTAGTGCAATCTGGCAGTTAACAGGATCTGCATTGTGTGTCGTGCACCATGCTTCAAAGACACCCCATTTAAAGGCATAATTCTTTCTAGTGGAAGGAGCCATACCACTCAAAATAGTGTCAATAACATCAGGCGACAAGCCTGTGTCCCTCAGTTGGTACCCTTCAGGGGCCAAACATGGAGATTCCACAGGTCGGGCCTGGGATGAATTATCATATGAGACAGAAGGTCCCTCCTCTCCGTACTCGCCAATGGCGAGCCGTCGAGGAGAGATATTATTTCTGAGAACCATACACTGTTCGGCCAACGTGGTGTCAACCGCATCACCAAATAAACCCAATGGGGAAACAGGGGCATCTAAAAGAAAAGTTTTATCCTTCTCATTTATGCCTGACAGATTTAGCCATAAATGCCTCTCTGTGCTTACCAGAGCAGACATAGAACGGCCGATAGCGCAAGCCGTTTGTTTAATGACATGGAGAGACAGATCTGTAGCCCTACGCAACTCCTCAAATGTCTCTTTGTCTATCGTCTCCCTGCACTCAAATCCTTTAACAGATCAGCCTGGTTTGCCTGTAATATCGCCATAGTATGCAGCGCAGCACCAGCCTGATCTACGGCTTGATAAGCTTTGCCCACGAGAGCTGAAGTTATTTTACACGGCTTCGTGGGCAGGGTAGGCTTCTTTAATGAGGATGCCGAGCCAGGCGAGAGATAACTCGCGAGCGTCTCTTCCATCTGTGGCATTTCGGTATATCCGCACGTCTTCGCACCCACCATAGTCGAATAAATTGCGATGACACACGATGAGAATGGTCTTTTCCATGATTTATTTAATTCACCATGGAGATCCTCAAAGAAGGGGAGAGGCTCAAGTTTCGTCCTCTCCCCTTTGTCATTAGATAGAAACCTATCACCTAGTTAGCTTTGTTTGGGGTTCTCTGGCTCGCGAGACCAGTCAATCTGCACGTATTACCACCTCAAGAAGCTCCTCGACCGACTTTTCGTGCAAGAAACGCTTGGAGGCTGGTTTATCAAACTCTGCAGAACCGAGAGATATCATCAACGTCATTATTATAATTATCCCCCACATGAACCGAAGAAACATAGCTTTTGATAGGGAACTTTAAAACAGAATAATGCCTAAAAGCTGCTGTGTGGCAGGTGTACAGCTAACAAGCAAAAAAAAAAACAGAATTAAGTTTTTATAAGCTGTTGAGCCCAAAAAACGAGCACTTAAAAACACAAAAGTGGAAACAGGCAACTTTTTACAGTACTTCTATTAGTAGAACTGCGTCCATTAGGGGGAAACGTAATCGGCAATCCACTTTTTTCTCCTTAAAGGCTGGGTTTTATGGCTCGACAGCTTATTAAAACTTATTTCTGGATTTTTTTGGCTTGTTAGCTGTACATATTGTCACACAGCAGCTTTTACGAATTATTCTGTTTTTTGTTATAAGCCAGAAATGAGAAGGAGGCGGCCTCTCGCAATACAAAGTCAATGGAGACGGTTGGATTGTTTTCCCCCGGTGGGCGTGGTTTTCAGGTTATGACGTGCTGTGCTCTGTCTCTGGATCCAACCCCACCCCCTGGATGTCATGTTCTGCAGTGAGGCGCTACTGGAAATAAAATCAAATAAATAATAACACTGTTTTCTTCATTCTATAAATTTATATTTAAAATATAAATTTTTAAAAATATTTTAATCTTTTTAAAGCTACAGAAGTAATTTCCCTTTGCCTTCTGTTGTTTGCTTAACAAAATGACATCAACATAATCTTTTTTTTTTGAGGGTTCTGCCACTTTAAGATTGGATAAGCATGGATCCATATATACATATCCGACTTCTTTCTGAAACTGTTTGCGTTCACTTTAAGACATAACTGTTTGTATAAGAATACTTGCCAATACTTGCCTGTATTGCATAATTTCGTGTGTAGAGATTCTCGTAAGAGAGATTCTGGGAAAAGCATGTCTTGGAGCGTGGTTATGAGTTCCATTTTAAACACATGACATTTCTGTTAGATATATTTGTTTTATATGTATATTTACTGTAATACCAGTGGTGCTATGCTATTCTTCTTATAGAATTCTTATTCTGTCAGGTAATGTTAATGTAAGTCTTAGAATGGTGATTATTTGTAATTATTTATCTTGTTTCTTTGTAGACCATTACATTGTATTTCATGTCATATCAGTGCATATGCAGATTCATTGACGGCCTAGTTCAAAGACTTCTCCTCTTCTGATTCTCCGACCGGAATCTGGTCCATATTTGGCCGCCTCAACCAGCTAAAACTTAAATGTAGTGAGGTTTACTACAGGTTAATAATGGTGTAGTGCAGTGGAGTTTAAACTTTTCACCCCAGTACCATGTCATAAAATTAGACATTTCAAGTGACCTACTCACCATCATAAAAAAGTTATATTTCAATATTGCATTAAGGTAGAGGGACACCAGATATAAAAATGTTCACTTTTGAACTTTGTAACAACAGCAGCACCAAAGTGTCCAGAAGGAAGCACCGTTGGCTTTGTGCGCTGGACTGCAGGAGGAGAGTCGCAGTCGCATACAGACACCATGGTATCCTGGTCCATGACCTGCGAGAAGGTGGGGTTCAGCCATCTGTTGGCAATGACACGACCGTTCATTGCTGAAATGGCTTGAGCTGCAGCTTCTGAAATGCTTCTGAAATTGCTGAAATGGCTGTGGCTGCCTCTCCTCACCACCTGAGAACAGAAACATCCAATACATGTGGTGTATTTTATCTACTTTAAATGTCAATTACAGTATTACTCAAAGGAACTGTTAAATTTCTCCTATTAATCTTTAAAAATAAGCATCATACCTTAGCACTGGTGATGGTCCCAAACGTGGAGAAGACTCTATGAAGCTCCTGATCTGTCCAGCTGTAGGGCAAATTGTTCACATAGAGATGAACTCCCTGTAAAGACAACACATGCAAACACAAGTCAAGTTAATCTACTTGGACACATTTCTTGTTCACTGAAGATCTGATCACATTTTTCCCCCAAAAAATCTTTTAGCACCAGCTCCCACTGCTTTCTTTGAAGTTTCTTTGGAAAGACATACATGATGAACTGGAAAGTGTTGAGATTAAATGTTTCACTCACATGAGGTTATAGTATTAGTTTTACCCCTAAAGGGTTAAAAGGGTCTTCTCTGTAATTTTCCAGTGAGGTCTGTTTTTATTTCTCAAAGAGCAGATGAGCAAATGTTCTTGCCTTATTAGGATGTATATCCGGCATCCTTACCATATATAGAAAACCTCCACACCTCCTTAGACTCCTATATAAGCTGACTATTGACAAGAATATTGAACTTTTACATCTTGGTTATTTCTGAAGACGGTGTGAAAGAGCCACGGGCGACAACAATACAATACAGGTAAGGGGTGTTTTTCTGCTTTATCTGACATTGAATAGTTGAAGAGCGGGTTCATTGTTTAACCCCTGATTGTCACAGGCCACAGGTGGGCCCAAACAGTATACGTAACTATTAAACGATAATTGCCTATTCTAAAACTAAAATATGGTTGTTGACAAATTATATATGTTTGTAGTTTTGTATGGTGTGTAGTTTTGCAAAAATTGAGACTCTAGTGAGACTAATTTTCTAAAATATCATGGGTCCACAGGTGGGCCTAGGTTATTATTATTAAAAACAATTAAAGCTCCTATAACACAAGCTGTTTCAGCATATCTGATGTTAATCTGGAGTACCCTGCTGAAAAAACAGTAAACCAATTACAGAAAATTCTAATGGTTTTATTGGTTTTATTGGGAATTTTATTGGTTCTAATGGAATATGGCCCAAAACACACTAGAGTGTATTGGTTTTTGTTGGTCTCTAATGGTATGTATTGGTTCTAATGGAATATGTATTAGTTCTAATGGAATATTGCCCAAAACAGACTATAGTGTAGTGGTATTAATGGTAAAAGCTAATGGTTTCTATTGGTATTTTAATGGAAACCATTAGAATTTTTCTGTATTTTTTTTCTGTAATGGTTTTTTGTTCCTGTGACTTCTAGCATCCTCGGTTCTCGCTTTCCCACTGATTGACGTGTGGGCGTGGTTTTCCGGGGGAAGTGCCCATAAAAAGAAGTGATACGTATGGCTTTACCCTCATACATCAGCTGGACCTTTATTCAAAAAATACTTTCAGAAACTTGTTCAAACCCTGGCAAAGTGCATTCGGCACAGATATACTCTGTAACATGTTTAGCATGAGGAAACCAACTCTTAAACTATGTTAATAAGTCTGAATGCATGAAATATTAATGGGCCGCCCCTTTAAACTATTAAAACATGGCTTATGACACCTCTAGCCAAACCAATGACCCCTCAGGGTATGTGCTGCAACCATGGACTGTAAAAAAGATGGACGACGCCTGTTCACTCTCTTCCATTGGTGAAAAGTGAAGCCGCCAATGTCCCGATACGGCTTTGACATCTTGGGTCTTGAGTCTGTGCAGTAGCAATTTCGAGACTAGTCCTGCACAGTAGTGAGCAGGAAGTAAAGCCGCGAAATCAAGACCCCGCCCTTGTTCTCGCAGAATGCGCATATCACACGATATCACAGCTGTCAATAATGACGAGACACCACCGTTTTTATATCATTAAAGGTGCTCTCCGTAAGTTGAGAAATTTCTAACCGTTACTGACACCAGTGGCCGTTATAGAAACTGCAGCCAGTCTCATGCTCGTTCTCAGTAGGCACACTCGTACGAGCACGACCACAACAACCAGAGTTGCCGTAGCAACCACAGACAGCTCATTGAGATTCACCAGCATGTTTACAAATGTAAGAAAAGTTACAGTACTGTAAGGTTATTGTTTGACAGACCATATTTTAGCAAAATGTTGCAGTGCTACTTTATATTTTCTTTATATAAGTCTACTTCTAAAAGTTTTGTAACACGACACTGTAAAACACACTCCCGACACTCACAATCTTAATGCACTCGTGCTCTGAATAAAGATAATTCATATAAGACAGTAACTTTTGAAACGGTCCTGTGCTACATGCTATCGTTAGCATTACACCACAAAATAAATGTTATCGTTAACATTACACCACAAAATAAATGCTATCGTTAGCATTACACCACAAAAACAATAACAAAATATATTACAGATGCCCTGTAACTATGTCTTACCTTTGCAGTAAAAACGAAACCTGCTCAAGGTCTGTTTTCATACCCAGCGCTGACCGGAGCTCCCTCCAAGCATCAAATGTCAATCCGATGTTTACTCTTGTCTTTTCCCCGATTCCGGTCACGCACTATTTTGGTTCGCACTAGATAAGGATTTTTTTTAAACTTACGAGGAGTTTCCGTGAGTGTCTGGATTGTGCTGGAAGTTGGTCGCTTCTTTCCGTCTACAGAGTCCATTTGAGACATTCTAGCGATTGCCGCTGTTTACTAATGACTGCCGTACGCGTCTATATGGAACGCCCAGGTAGACGAGCACGCGCATGACGTCACATTTTGAATTTCGCGCCAATTCGGACCGACTTCTCCACACAGAAAAGTACAGGCTGATAGAGACAACCGTGGAGGACACTCAAGGTGTCATTCTTTCTATTACATTATGGTTGCCTCATAAATATACAAATGAAAACTATCTTAAAGATTTTTTTAAGTTATAACTTACATTCAGCCCCTTTAAATAACTAACTAAAAAGAAACTTATTTTAAAAACAAACATTTGAATTTACATCTGCGTGATAAAAACTACAGTAAATGACAAAAACCAGCTTCCGAAAAAAGATAATTGAAGTGTAATTAAATTGTTTAGTTGGTCTTAAGAGCCATTAAATAACATGGGGAGGCGGGGTTTTTTGACCTATACTGGGACCAGTCACTGGGGGGCGATTGAGACGTTTTGGCTTCACTTTTCAGGGCTTGTGTGGCACGCTTAGCTGCAGCCTAAAACATGCCTGTGCGTGCTCAGTGATAGAACGCACAACTGGGTTACTTAAATCCTGTTGAATGAGCTTAAATGTAGCTGGTGGAATGATGTTATTCAGGCCAGAGAAAATCTGTAAGATTATTTTAGCATGTTGTGTACTGCACAACCTTTAGTTGATAGAACGTTTATAATAAAGCAATAAGCCCCAAGAAGCAGTGGGCTACTAGTGCATTTTATAACAGCTAAGGGGCGTTGTTAGGCCCTTAGCTGTTATAAAATCCACTGTAACCCCACTGCTTCATAGGGGTTATTGCTTTATTATAAACGGTTACTTCATATGCATAAGGTTAGCGGGATTTTATAAAATAAAACACAAATAAGCTGTAATTATATTAGTACAAATATTACTTTTCCGTCAAACAAAGTAGTTCCTCAGAATCAAGTGTGCCAGAAACAGTGGCAGTTCCCAACCAACACAGACGCAGCAAAGACACAATGAAAATATGATTTAAGACTGTGGTGTTTATTTTATAAATCAACATTCATCTAATTTATACATTAACATTTATATTGATCAAGTGATGATCAAATATGCTTGGAAGCATGCTTAACTCTTCCCCGTCAGTGTTTTTTTTTTAAAGTTGCCACCCAGTTTTAGTTTAATTCCTTGCAGAAAAATTATCTTCTTTAAATAGACATAAAATATCAAATGAAAGAACAAACCATCCGCTTTCAAACAAAAACAAAAAAACACGTTTCATCCTACCTTCATTTGTTTTCTTATCACCTCTCAGATTTTTTAGCTAAAAGCGGAGATAATTCCATTTATGTGAATAACTTTGGTAAGAGATCAGATTCAGAGCCTGATGAAAACACGCTGTTTTTAGTGTTGAGTGAATGCGTCAGTGTTTAAGTTGGGTAAGATCGCCACCCAGTGGATAGCGGAAATATGATTTTGAGGTGGAAACTCCTCAGGGAGCGTTTTCTCTTTATTGATTAGATGACTCAACAATATTTATTGACATGTATCTGGATATCGCCATAAATGTTTACAAATTAAAAATATGATTAAAGACTGTGGAGTTTATTTTCATAAATCAGTACGCAGCAACAGTGGCGCATACTTCTGTAATGCGGTCTGAACCGTGGGTTTACCGGGTATTTTATCATGGCTTAGAACACGTTTCAACCAATCAGAATGAAGAACCAGAACTGCCCATTTTATAATGATATATAATCTCATTCTCGTAGTTTTAAAAATAGTTTCTGCAGTTGCTACAATGTGCATTTAATAATTCTATGATTAAGCAAATGGAACTTTTAAAAGTGTTTTAAACAATTGCACAAAAGTTATATGCATTTCCTTGGCTGCTAAGCAACAATTTATTCAATGAGTCATTTATTTCCCGTAGGACAGCTGCCACGTCCCTAACAACAAGGATGAGGGCATCTTGATTAGCTGAAATGCTCAACTTTACAGCAGAAAATATGGTAACACTTTATTTTACGACCCGCAAAGTACCGCGTAATTAAACCGAATTTACAGCGTACCTATTTGTAACAACAGAGTACCTCTACAGTACGTACTTGTAGTTATAAGGGAACAATATTTTAAGTTTCGGGTAATAAGGGGGTAAGAATATATGGAAAATTATTCTCTAAGTATTTCATAACTACAGGGTACCTATTGTAATATTACGCGGTATGTATGACTTACGTCTATGGGTAATATGGTCTATGTGTAATATGTTTTTTTTATCATATTTGCTACTTACCTGATAAGTGTTTTGTATAGCCTACAGTTGATGTCTACAAGCCACGTCGGCAAATAAAATATAACACACAATAAAAATAATAGCAACTTGTACCTCTTTGATCTGTATATGTATACATGAGTTACCAGGTAACTGTTATATTTGCGGGCTGTAAATTAAAGTGGGGCTTATTCCCTGATTGTTCTGTGTATGTACCAAGTAACTCTTATATTTGCGGGCTGTAAATTAAAGTGGGACTTATTCCCCGATTGTTCTGTGTATGTACCAGGTAACTCTCATTTTTGCGGGCTGTAAACTAAAGTGGTGCTTTGTTCACCTCTTGTTATAAATGTTATAGGGTAAATACCATAAACATACAGAATATTGTTATTTTTATTTTAAAACAACTTATTTCAAAACATCTTTAAAACACTATAATTAAGCCAACACTTAATGTTTATTATCACATAACTTTTATTTAAAATAAAAAGTCATGACAATTTTTCATTGTTTTTGCGGCTTGGCTTCCTCTGTTGGTGTTCTTGTCCACTCGGATGATGAGTTGATGTCGTCTCACAAATGCTGTTCTGCATTACATATAAAAAACATAAATGAAAGCCTTCAGTAAATGTTTCTTCACTGTGCCTTGACAGAAACAGAGTTTTCTGAGCCAGTTACGTTAATAACTTTAGGCTAACGTATGTGCTAGCTATAACATGCTGCCATTAGCTGGCAACTTTCTTGAAAAAACATTGTTTGAAATGCGTGAGTCATGTATTAACAAAACCAGTCACCTTATCCAGCATGCGGATCCTGTTGACATCACTCGCAGCCGTACTCCACAGTGTAGAACGTTTTTAAAACCTCTTAAAGAAATTTCACCTCAGGATCGCGTTCCAGCAAACCTCCTGCAGACGGCCGCGCGCTCTACACCTGCGCAGTAGCCTACGCATGTAGTCGTCTTTTGCTTTAGCGGGAGCTGATATCTGCTGTTGTGTCATTCTCGTTTGCCATTGCATAAATTATATTTGGCTAAAATACTTGTGTTTACAGTAAATAAATTGCAGCACCACTTCAAATATGTCCGCAAATCTAGGAGTTTCCTGGTAAATAGGGAATAAGTTGCTATTTTTATTGTACTTACCTTAAAAAAAAAAAGATAACCACATTAAATCAGCTGGACTTTTGTTATTAAAAGCAAGTAATATAGGCTACTAAAATAAAAGTGATGTGCTGTTATATTTATTTGCTGATGTGGCTCGTAGACATTGACTGTGTACAACATTCAGTAGTCAATATGAAAAATTCACAATAAAAAAAATAAAAAAATAAAACATAATTTCCCCATAGACTTGACTAAGTCATACATACCAAGTAATATTACAATAGGTGCCCTGTTGTTATAAAATACTTAGAGTATAAATAATTTATAATTCTTCATATTCTTACCCCCTTATTACCCCAAACTTAAAATATTATTCCCTTATACCTACAAGTACGTACTGTAGAGGTACCCTGTTGTTACAAATAGGTACGCTGTAAATTCGGTTTAAATACGCGGTACTTTGCGTAAAATAAAGTGTTACCGAAAATATTATTTTTACAGCTTGGTAAAGCTTTTGATCTGTATAGCTAATTTTTCCCTTCATGACAACTGTTAGGGGGGTGAATTTTTTTGTTACTCATCCGTTTAAATTATAATAAGCTTAATTAAGTGTATGGCCACTTGAGGGACGTGTTAACTGCCAATGCTGTCACTATCGTCGAGCTAGGTGGGTGTGGTTTCAGCAAGCAGCCACCTCAGCTTCACCCACGTTTCGCCTCTTTACCCACCTCCGGCTATCAGCGAGTGAAGCACGGTGACAAATGGCCAAAATGGTGACAACCAAGCTCCACCAACTATTGGCTTCAAAAAAGCTCTTCACAAACCTATGGGTGATGTCACGGACACTACATCCATATTTCTTTCCAGTCTATGGGATGGTCAATATTTTTCCTTTTGTTTGCAGACTATCTTTGACACAAAGATGTTTTGGGGAAATCTTTTCATCAGTCTCTCACTGAATTTATGGTTCTGTGAGTCTACTAAATGTAAGTGATTAACTGACAGAGGTGTAAAGTACTTGAGTAATTTTACTTGATTACTGTACTTAAGTATTATTTTTGGTGATTTTTACTTTACTTGAGTACAATTTAAAATCAGTACTTTTACTTTTACTTAATTACATTTTTTAAGGAAAAAAAAGGACTTTTTACTCCTTACAATTTTATTTACAGTCAAAAAGTACTTATTTTTTAGAGATCACCTCATTCTATTTTCCCTTGCTCTTACCAAAACAATTGAATTAGGCTGATGGGCAGTTTAACTTAAATGTATTTCATTCTGGATCCTTTGGACAATTCTAAGGAATTGGCCAACAGTTCATCTGATGATGAAGATTTTTTCGCTTCTTTGAAACCGTCAGCACATGAAGTGTGTTCCTGTGTGACATGTTCCCTGCTATTTGCAGCCTTTCTATCAAGACTAAGACCTTGTTCACACTGTCAGTCCAAATCTGATTTTGGTGCATATCCAATTTGACAGATTCACTGTCTATATTGTGTATCACAACTGTTCAGATCTGATCTGTGCGTCCTGCAGCGTTCTGCCGTTTTCCAGATTATCTGCACTGTTTCTATGGCAATGACGTCGCGCTGGTTCGGCAATCTGCCTCGACGTCTGATGTGTTTACGTGACGCAACAGCATGACATAACCAAAAAGCTACACAAATGCGATCAGGGCGGTCAGACTGAAATGGATTTCCGGAAATGCGATTTGAAAAACAATTTCAAACTACCGCTGGATGTAGCCTGAAACGGATTAGAAAAAAAAGGATTTCATGTGGTTTTTGGCCGTTCACACGTTCTAAATGTGATTGGATTCCTATCGGATATACCCCAAAATCGGATTTGGACTGACAGTGTGAACAAGGTCTAATAGACATCTTCATGCATCGCCTGCCTGTGAGAGGCTTGATAGAGCTTGAATTTTGAAAATCAGCTGCTGCTTAAGTTAAATTTGAGGTTTTGCAACTTTGAGTAGCATGTTGCATACTGAAATTAGGTAGTCTTATAATGTAGTTTAATAAGTAAGGAATAATTGACGATGGGCTGTTGAATTATAAAAAAATAATGCACACCCAGGTGGTAATGCGTTACACCGCAGGTGTGCATTATTTTCGAATAAATCAAAGGACCGGAGCCATTTATTCCGCTTATACCACGGTAACCACAAACATTGCTCTGATGCCTATTTTTAAGACATTTTAAAGGTTAGGTGTGCAGTTATTAAAAAATAATCAACACCCATGGAACATTTCTCAGCCAATCAGAATCAAGCATTCAACAAACCCGTGGTATAAATAAATACAATTAAATACAAACAGTTGTAAAGCAGGATAAAACCTTGTATGTGTTTCATTCACATGGTTTTAGAGATTAAAAGCTTAAACAAGAATCTCTTTCTGATATTTTTACTTTTTTAATACTCAAGTACAATTTGAATGTGGTACTTTTTTACTTTTACTCAAGTATGATTCTCGCCAGATACTTTTACCTTTAATTGAGTAAAATTTACACTCAGTACTTGTACTTTCACTTGAGTAAAATTTTTGAGTACTTTTTACACCTCTGTTAACTGATTTATTTATTGCTCTTTAAAACTCACATAAAACATTCAAATGTATTATACTTGAGTTGATATTGTATTTAAAGTGCTTTAAAGAATACTTCAGTTGTTGTTTTTCACACTACATTTAATATTAACATGTCTTTTTAAGTTTCTGCAGTAAAGGGCAAGTTCAAGATAAAGAAACATCTGATGAATCTAAACATCATCTGGAGATATTTAGATATAAGGCTCGAAGCTGCAAAGAAATTCAGGAGAAGTACAACATTAATAAAGGTAAGTTTTTTTCTATTCTTTTTCTTTTTTTATCTAAGGATTTAATTGATGACACAATTGCTTTTGTCCACACAGATGGCCTATACTATCTGACCACAGAAAATGGGGTGATTTACCAGACGTTCTGTGATATGACCACAGCGGGGGGAGGCTGGACGTTGGTGTCCAGTGTGCACGAGAACAACATGTATGGAAAATGCACTGTTGGTGATCGCTGGTCAAGTGAGCAGGGCAATAACCCCAACCGCCCTGATGGGGAAGGAGCGTGGTCAAACACAGTCACGTTTGGAACAGCACTGGCTGCTACCAGTGATGACTACAAGGTATTTTTAATTATTAATATATATATATTATTTATATTACATTTTTTCCTTTTCAAATAGACAGATTTTGTGTTTGTTCTACAAAACGATCATTTTATAGAATTGACAGCCTGTGTCCCACCTGTCACAGAATCCTGGATACTTTGACATTGCAGCACAAGATGTGTCTGTGTGGCACGTTCCTAATAACGTGGAAATGGAGCACTGGAAATCTGCCTCAATCCTGCGATATCACACTACATCTCACTTCTTAAGTTACAACGGTGGAAACCTTTTCAGATTATTTAAGGTTAATGAGTTTTTGTTACTGGTCATTTACAGCAGACATCTCATAGCCACTTACAATGCATTGTTGGTATACGGCTGTGGGTTCCCAAATAATCATACCCATGATCTTGGCATTGCTGCCGTCATGATCTATTGAAAACACTACTCAATCGTATTATCAGTTGTCAAGTTGTCAAGTTTTATTGGTCTAAAGAAGGTTGATGAATCTGATCAAACAGAGATTTTTGACAGTTATAATAATACTGGATGATGTTGGTTGTTACATAATGAAAAGAACCATGAAAAATACTAAAGAATAATCATAGATACTATTACTCATAGATACTATTTAACATTGTGCAAAACAGTACCATTATTGTAAAAATACTCAATTACAAATACTACTATAAATACTCAATTAATCTTTATCTGTTTTTCAGAAATACCCAGTGAGGTATGGAATAGGGGAGTGTCGCAAGGATAATGGACCTTCTATTCCAGTTGTGTATGACAGTAGTGATGCAGAATACACCAAAACCCTTTATGGTCCTCATTCAAGAGGTGTGATAATATCTCAATATTTATTTAATTTCAAGCCATTTTTATGTATATCAATATTATCAACAGATTTATTTATCCACTTCTAATATAGGTTCTGAAAATGTTCATTCCAGTGATGCCATAGAATAAACATTTTGGGTTCTCAAATGGTTCTTAAAGGGATAGTTCACCCAAAAATGAAAATTCTGTCATTCTGTCAAAATTAATAATTTACTCACTTGTTACAAACCTGTATACATTTATTTGTTCTTATAAACACAAAGGAAGATATTTTGAGGAATGTTTGTAACCAAACCGTTTGTGGACACCATTCACTACATGGTATTCTTTTGTCCTACTATAGAAGTGAATGCGGCTTATGATCGGTTTGGTTATGAACATTCCTCAAACTATCTTCCTTTGTGTTCATCAGAATAAAGAAATTCATTTTTGGGTGAACTATCCCTTTAAAAGAAGCACTTCTTCATACCTTTTTATAGACCGAAGAACCTTTTTCCACTAATTAATTACTAATTAGTTACATTTATTTATTACACGGCTCTCTGGAATGCTTGATTCTGATTGGTCAGTTGAGACATTTGCAGGTTCGTTCTTTTCGAATAATAACCGCTCCAAAATAATAACGCATAGCCGGTACTACTTTTACGAGTAAGATCGCTCCGCGCCAATAAAGATCAATAAAGATTACTGTTTGTTTGGCGCCATCTTGTGACAAACACTGGACAACCACGACAAGACACAGAGAGCTTACTGAGACTGAACTTGACAAAATAGAGCATGACAGCTACGAAGCCAACACACAAAAAAATACAGAATGGGCATTAAAACTTCTCAAAGACTGGCTAAAAGAGAAAAAATGGAGACAGACAAGTATGAAGCAGAGGATCTTAATAAGGTATTACGATCATTTTATGCATCTGTGCAAAGTTTCGCGGAAGGATAAAAATGTTAATTTAAAACAAATATGCCAATAAAATGTTTCAAATTCATATTCATGTCCAGTTTTTTTTCTTATGTGACAAGTAGCCGTGTAATAAGCGGGATAATGTAGAGTCAGCCGGTAGTTATCGGGAAATAAGCCCCTTCAGTGTGATACAAGACCCTCCGCTTCGCGTCGGGTCCTGATCACACTGTCGGGGCTTATTTCCCGATAACTACCGGCTGCCTCTACATTATCCCTTACATAGCGCTTTTCCAGTGCTCAAAGCGGTTTACATATGAATGGGGGAATCTCCTCAACCACCACCAATGAAGAAAAGAACAAGCAGTTTATATAGGCTGCTTCCGAAAACTCAAGGCAGTGACTTGTTTCCTTGCTGCCTCATGAGCAGTAATGGGCAGTGACGCGTTACTGTAATCCGATTACTTTTTTCAAGTAACGAGTAACGTAAGGGATTACAATTGCAAAAACAGTAATTAGATAACTGTTACTTCCCCCGTAAGCAGGCTGCGTTACTGCGTTATTTATTTAACCTTAATTTTGTTTCGTGAAACTGTCTCGTGTCTTGACGCGAGTCGAGTGACAATGACGTATGAGCGGCGCGCCATCAGTCAGTGTAGTGTTGAACATGAAGAGACAACATGGAGCGCTTGGAAGTACCGACATTACTTTGAGTTTAACCCAGTTAAAGGTGTCAAAAACATCAGCGTCCGCTGTACAGGAATGTGAAACTTACTGAAAAAAACCCTGAACCCCCAGCTGACATGACCGCTGCGGCTCCATCTCATACACGTTCATGCGGAATCTGATGTAAACAACAGACTTTATATCTATATTTCATGGATTATACGCATTTGTGGACAAGCTGACATGACCGCTGTGGCTCCATCTCATACACGTTCACGCGAAATCTAATGTAAACAACAGAATATATATCTATATTTCATGGATTATACGCATTTGTGGACAAAAATGGTAATTTGATGAATTCTATTAGACTGCTTTCATGGGTTATTCACACATCTGAAGCAGACTGGATTCGACTCGCGATTGTTATATTAACACCAAGGTAAGAAGTCCCGTTTATATTCTGCATGTTGTCATCTGGACTTCTGTAACAAAATACTACATTTATCATGCTAGAGCATCTGTATCTCAAAACAGAGACCATTAGCTGATGCTAAACACGTAGACCTTTTAAACGATGTATAGTAATGTTAATATTATTAATGTTTGTAGACATTAGGCTATATAGATATTGTTAGCAGCGTTAAAAAAACGACGTCATCACGCCCACGAATTTTAATTAATTGTTGTTATAAAATACTATTGTTGCCATGGAAATGCAACAGAAAAAACTTTTTTTTTGCAACTCCCTTAGTTTAAATGAAACATAAGGGTGAACTTAAGGGAAAATTACACTTAAGGTGCTTTATGCAACCGGGCCCTGTTGCTTTATACTGTAGCATATTCAGGTTGTGCATCATGAAAAGTAATTAGTAAAATAACTAGTAAAGTAACTGATTACTTTTATCAAGTAACTTGACCAAAACTGCTCTTGAGGCAATGACTTCGGGGGCATGAAGGCAGCTCAGAGATAAGATATGGACACACTTCAAAGGCAGTGTGTTTGAAATATAAACAGAGAGCGCCTTTGTGATAACTAATCATATAAACTACAATACTAATTTCTTGCTAGAAATGCAATTAAAAGGTGTAAAAAGTGAAAATATACATTTATTTGCACTAAATTTGTGCTCCAGTCGCTTCCGTGGTTGTCATTTTATTTTTTCGAACTCGACCAGGCTCGACCAATCACATTCTCATTGTACGCCCACGCATAGAATTGTGGGACAAGAAAATGGAGGTATCTCAGGAGAAAGGAAGTAAACCTAACATTGAATTTGGACATGCCTTGATGCCTTCCTACCTTGGAAAGCTGTCGCAGAAGGCAGCAATTTAGAGTTTTCGGACACAGCTATCTTCACCTTTGATAATAATGTATTTTATAGTTTATATAATAACATGGCTGGAAAAAAGTAGGAAATAAAGTAAGATTAGTCCCTTTATTGATTACCATATAATATAAACTATTTCTTAAATTGAATCTATATTAAATCTGTATATTTTAGGGGAATTTGAGTCTGGGTTCATCACATTCAGAGTCTTCAATAATGAGAAAGCTGCCATGGCTGTTTGTTCTGGTGTTAAACCAGTTGGATGTAACACTGAACATGTAAGTTACTACAAAAATGAGTCACTAGTATTTAATCAAAAATTACTTTTCTGTTTTGAAAACAATTCACTGTAATGCCTTATGTAAACAACAAACTTTTAAACAATGTGAACTGCAAACAAAATGTACATTATTCTGTATGATTAAATAAAAAAACTTGCTTTTTTACAGTACTGTATTGGTGGAGGTGGACACTTTCCAGAGGCCGCCCCTAGACAGTGTGGAGATTTTGCAGGTTTTGACTGGGATGGTTATGGTACCGGTGTAGGCTGGAGTACATCAAGAAATCTACTCGAAGCAGCAGCACTTATGTTTTATCGCTGAAAATCTATTTTCAGAAAATCAAACCAGACATAATTCTAGAATCATCAGCATGTATGCCTATTCTGTACTTTGTGTCTTTATAAGAATCAATTAAATGTCATGAACCCACCCTGTTACAGCAGTGCTTTTTCATACCACCGATTTGAAAAAACTTTCCAAAAGGGAACAGCAGTACTGAGAGGTATGAACATGTGGAGGACTTCTCCCCCCCAGAATCCCCTGAATCACACTGTGATATGAATGAGGAAAGTGCAGGTCCACTGCCTTATCAATTTAAACCTTTGAACCCTCACGTGTATACAGGAGAATGTGAACACAAAGCAGATAAAGCGCATAAAATAACTATTCAAAGTTTATCTTGCATATAAATGCTGACGTATTGTGATCAATCATGGCCATTGGAAGCAAACAAAGTTGGTCTGTCCAAAACATTTACCGGAGTATGGCATTATTTTGTATTTTGGTGCCTTTTATTAGTTTTTATAGTCTAAAAGCTTTGCTTACATCATTGTGTCAAGGGAGTGTATTGGGAGAAAGTAGTAAAGAGTTGAATTTATATGGCCAAGTGGAATGGATATGAGGACGCAGCAGCATGGAAGTCAGGCTGTAACTATACAGCGGAACCAAGTTTAATTTATTATGGTATTCCTGGGTAGACCTCAATGAATACTCTGAAATGAGATAATTTTACAATATTATGGTTAATTACTTTAGGGGTTTTTTTGAGTCATGAATCGATAATTGTCAGATTATCAAAAACAGGGGGTGGAACTAAAGTTAGAAAATAACTAAAGTTACAAATAAAGTAAGGTCTAACAGTAGTATTTAGGTGCAGAAATAGAGAGATGGTCCTCACTGCAATACACAACATCCAGGGGGCGGGGATGGATCTAGATCCAACTCCTCCCACTTTATATACTTTGTTCTGCCAAATGAACCAGAATATCTGCGTTTTTGCAGCCCGCAATTAGTTGCGACCTGTGGTCGTCAACGTTTGCTCTTATCAGTTTAAGTCTATGTTTGATTAATAATATAGTTGAGAAAGATCCATAATTAAGTAATGATCACAGATAGTGTAAGGCAGTGGTTCCCAAACTTTTTCAGCGTGCGGCCCCCCTTGTTTCAGTGCATTATTTTGCGGCCCCCCGAAAGAAAATTTATGACAAAAACAGTTTAAAAATGTAATATTTTAATTAAACAAAACATATAAAATTATACCTAGTAGTGCTGTTGTTAAGTTGGCTTATTATATTTTAGGTTTAATTACACAGAATTCATGATAAATGGGTGTATTTTATAAAATGTCATAAAACTGGGGCCCCCCTGGCACCATCTCACGGCCCCCAGTTTGAAAACCACTGGTGTAAGGGGAGGTAAGGGACACGTTCCTGACAGTGTGATATCACTGAAGCAGTGGCGAAGCTACAGGTGGGCCTGGCCGGGCCTGGGCCCGCCCACTTTGAGTTGTGGCCCATCCAATCAGAAGGCCATTTTCCAGACAAATGTGTAAATAATTTAACAAAAATAAATAATAGTACTACGAATAGACGTCTTATCACACTATATTAATTTCATATATGTAATACAATTATAAATATAATTAAAATATAAAATATAAGTGCAAGTTTGCATGTTCAGGCAGTTTCGCAGTTTTCTTTTACCCTATTGGTGCACACGCTTGTCAACATGAAACGTTGAATATGATTCGTCAGTCATTGTTAGTTCCGCCTACGCGCGATTGAACTGAATTTAAAAATAGCAAGTCGCAAATCATCAAGTTTAACAGCCTTTCCACGATGACATTTGCTGTTGTTTGTTTGCTTTTGGAGACAGAGACTATACATCACTCATGGAAATGTTGGATTACTGAGGACATCTTTTCAAAAGTTAAAAAAACGAAACAAGCACTTATTACTTTGATAATGACGTCATGCTGTGTTGAAAGACTGTTCTTCACCACATATTGTACAAAAACATATAACGTTACGCTCATCGATGATAAATGCTCGTCTGAGCAGAGGCGATTCTAGGGTTAGAGCTTTAGGGGTGCTGAGCACCCAATGAGCTCCGCTGCCACCACCCACTCTTTTTTCCTACAGAAACCAATAATATGTCTATTGTAAAATAACTATCATTTTAACATTGGTTCAACTAACTCCAAAATCCAGATTTTTTTGGAGACCTTTCAGGCATGAAAACGGGTCAGGGGTGAAAAGATGAGAAGAAAATTACCCCTCTAGGGTCCGGGAGCATGCTCCCCCTTAGAATTTTTTTAAATTACATATTTTAAAGCATCAATCTGATGAGTTTTGAGATGCATTTTTTTCCCAACCTTTTTATTACTAATTAGTGGGGAGCTAGCACTTTTTTGCCATTAATGCCATATTAAAATATCAGGACAAAAGGTGGGCTACAGCCACTGATCTATATAAATGACTGGATTGCGCATAGAACGCTTGACATAACTGCGTGAGGTGAAGCCAGCGCAGAGTTCGAGCCGCCATCTTGGTATAGGCTACCCAACAGGCAGAGAGCGTCATTGACTTCCATTCAAAATCATGATCAAAATTTACCCCCTTTACAGCGTATCAGTTACACAAGGTTAATTTTTAGGATATGTGTACGTTAATTATTTGTTAATTCTGGTGTTATTTGCAATGTTTATGTTTTAATCGGGCAGGATAATGGATTTATAAAAAACCGTTAAGGTGAGTGTGTCTGCTGCATTTGTTAATGACATGGGTATAAATAAAGTTTTTTTTGACATTCAGCTACACTGTGACGGTCAGCGTGATATCTCTAAATAAGTTTAGGTAACTTGTAAGTTAAGATAACATAATTACAAAACTAGCAAATTATTGCATGCACATACTGTACAAAGCATGATTATTTATTTAGATTTCAGAATGAGCACGTTTATTGTCATTAATACTAAATATGCTGCGGTCTGTCTGCTGATCTGATACTGTAATAAAGATGAATGTATAATAACTGTTTAAAACGCAAAATGTACAACTTTCAGTAAATAACTATTTACATTCTTTAGACGTTTGTGTTGTTATAATGTACAGGGTAACTTCAGATATAAAAACGAAGACGAGTAAAGTGATATTTTATCATTAAAATCTGATAACGTCCATTGATTAAAAAGAACGTTTGGGTATACCAACATGGCGGTGCGGTGGCTTCACAAGTGTGACGTCATGCGCAATCCAGTCATTTATATAGATCAGTGGCTACAGAAGCAGTGTGGGTATGGTTTTATGTGGATATACAGTGTGTCGTTTTAAGCCTTTGTCAAAATGACAAATCTACTAATTTATAACTTTTATGCCTACAACATATGGTATGTTAATTTATAGTTTAATTTGCAGCTTTTCTTTTAACAGTCCTTTAATTGAACCATTACCTTTACTATATGTCTAAAACAAAACACTTGTGACTCCTGCACTAAGGGTTAAAAACGTTATCCCCTTCATATTAATCTACATGTGACAAACTAAAAAAATAGTTATTGTCTAGTTTGATAGTCAGACAGTTAGTGATTTCACACATAACTTACCGGTACTGGTGGTATAGTGATATGTATGGAGGACCACAAGAGTCATGCAAAATGTAATAAAGAACTTCAATATTTAATAACTACCTGGACAATAAAAATAGCAATTAATAGGTTTGTTTAAAAATTCATTAATTAATCTATAAATAAATAGACAAAGTTATAAATTATAAAAAAATCATTATGTAAGACTTTATTAGGCAATAAAAAGTGAGATTATAAAAATAACGTAGAAATGAAATATTAATCCATTAATAATAGTTCAAATTAATATAACAATTTATAAAAACAACATAAAATACTCAATAAGTTCATCATTTTAAATTGCATTTATAAATTCTTAATTAAATAATGGAATTTCAAAATGTATTTCAAAAAGCGATTTAAAAAGAGAAATAAATAACTGGATTTATAAATTGAATTACAAATACAGGTTTAAAATAGGCATTTAAAAGGGCATTTCCGTTTAACTTTTCTGTTTTCATTTTCCCAATGATTCTCCTTATTATTTTCGCTATTGGATTTGCTTTTCGTTTTAGCCTCTCTATTTAGCTTTTCCGTGACTCTTTGGGTCCTTGCAAATGGTCAAATGAGAAATCCAAATTAGCTATGGCCAGGAGGATGTAACAAGCTCGCTGATTGGCTCTGATTGTACGTCATGCGCAGATTTATAGATCTCAGATGAGGACCCAAAGAGTCACGGAAAAGCTAAATAGAGAGGCTAAAACGAAAAGCAAATCCAATAGCGAAAAGAATAAGGAGAACCAACGGGGAAATGAAAACAGAAAAGTCAAACGGAAATGCCCTTTTAAATGCCTAATTTAAACCTGTATTTGTAATTCAATTTATAAATCCAGTTATTTATTTCTCTTTTTAAATCGCTTTTTGAAATACAATTTGAAATTCCATTATTTAATTAAGAATTTATAAATGCAATTTAAAATGATGAACTTATTGAGTATTTTATGTTGTTTTTATAAATTGTTATATTAATTTGAATTATTTATTAATGGATTAATATTTCATTTCTATGTTATTTTTATAATCTCATTTTTATTGCCTAATAAAATGTTACATAATGATTTTTTTTGTAACTTTGTCTATTTATTTATAGATTAATTAATGAATTTTTAAACAAATCTATTAATTGCTATTTTTATTGTCCAGGTAGTTATTAAAAATTGAAGTTCTTTATTACATTTTGCATGACTCTTGTGGTCCTCCATAGATATGTAGTTTGTTTTCACTCTGTTCCAAACAAACGCCATGTTTTCATGACGACTGACCAGAAAAGACGCACGTGATGTCATGTTTACATGACTCCCGATTGTTAAAATAAGTCTCAAATTAACGATAAATCATACAATAAACTTTAACAACGGAGACACACGTACTGTATGCAACTACCCACTGAGACGCACAAAACTGCATGCGTCTTGCGGAAGAACATTGTAACCGGCACTACTTCTCTCCGTTTAAGTCTATGGACGAGTCACCCAGGTACTGTACTACTCCGCAGTGCGCAGGTACCCGCCGGACTAAAATAATCCGAAAATAAACCATTATTATACGTGTACCATGGTGATTCAGTATAAGACAAAAACACGGCTTGAAAGATTGATTCGTGATGTACTCGCTCATTATAAACATAACGTAAACATTTTGTAAGATTTGAACAAAAAAGTTGCATCACAACACTTTTAACTGATTCTCTCTCTGCGTGTGTTTCGCGCTCGGGCTAAGCGATGGTACAGAGAAGTAAAAGAAGAGGATGACACCATTTGCTAAGCGGGGAGTTTTTCATTTTCCACCTTAACATATACATTTTAAACCACAAACTACGGAGTATGTTTTGGACATTATTTAACCTTGTCAACTTGCTCAAAGTTTTAGGGGTGCTGAGCTCCTTTTTAGGGGTGCTGAAGCACCCCTAAAAAGGGGCTAGCCTCGCCCATGCGTCTGAGAAATGGATTTCTGCTTTTCTTTGCGCGAAGGGACATATTATGATCAAAGATATTGGACTTTGTTATTATGATCGAGACTTTCTCCATCTTTAACCAGAAGCCCTGTATCAGACTACAGTAGGACATGTAAAGGTGAGTTCAGACATTTTCGTAATGTTTATAGTGGTGTCATTACTACAGTTTATAGTCAGGAGTATTACTCCAGTCAACTATTTAGGGAGGCAGACTCTGTGTCGTGTATAGGCTGTATGATTTACAGTTGGAATAAAATTTACACTTAAATGACAACACATGAAATTTGGATTGCGCCATGTTGTTTGATGGCCATTTTCTCATTAAATAACAATCTCTCAAACGAGTTCTTTAGTAAAATCAAATCACTACCTGTTGAATCTGTCGTAGCCTATGACGCTTTCACGTCATGCATTTTGCTGACGAGGAATGACATATTATTTTTCGGAACTACGTTCACGTAACGTAAATAACGTAAAAACTAATTCCGTTATTAATTCTATTGAGTTGTGTTTTCAAGTGGATTAATAATTTGGTAGGGCACTGCCCATAGACTGTATAAAACAGGCACAGTCCCACCTGCCCATATACTGTAGACAAGCTGGTTGGTTATTTGTAAGTGGTTTTATAATTTTCCCCTTGAAACATTGTGCTGCCTGCATGGCATCAAGGTAACTTTGCTTAGGTAGCGTGCACACCAACGCTTTTAAACGCGGCTGAAGACGCCGAATGCCAGCTGTTTTTTCAGCCCAGCGCTTTGGTTGCTGTGATACTTGAGCTGTGAGCCGGTTGGTTGTTGTGATATTTGTCCCGCCCTTCGTCCACTGTGATTGGACAGCCATGTGATAACTTACATTGAAGAGCTGAGCTTTTAACCCAAAGTTAAATATTTTTCGACCACAGCGCGGAAAAAAAACGGACAGCTGCTGGCTGTTTTGAAAAACGCCATGCTTCCATTGGGAAAAAACATATGCCGGCCACAGGCATACAAACTTTGTTGTGTACGCCCCCAGTTTATGTACATTCTATGCTTTGCCCACCCTGTTTTATAAAGGCCCACCCACTTGAACATTTCTGGCCTCGCCACTGCACTGAAGGGATTAATTTGTACATTATCCCACATATTGCACAGCTATTCCTATATGAGTTAATATAAAAACACAAATTTATTTGATATCTTTTATTAGCACTTTTTTTTAAAAGTAAACAGAGGGAAATCTGTTTCCTAATGGATGTAAGCAAAGACGTGTTAAAACAAGCTCATAGTCCATACAAGATAAACATTCAATTTATTAATTTCTAAATAACATGCCATATATAAGTTTATAATTATGCATATTTATACTGTATCCATTCATAGGTCTTAAGCTGCATGTGGTAAGATTAACCTACTCATAGTACGCTTACCCGAAATGTTTTACTCCAAAACATTATAGCAAAAAACTAACATTTCATCTTAAAGGCACCACTTTTATTGTAGTCATAATAAAGTTTTTTTTTTTCAAAACAATAACTTAATTTAGTTACGACTTAATGCAGAAATGGTAACGCAACAACTCATGTATGACGTGTCTTGTGGTAAAACTGCCGACCAATCAAAATGCAGTGAGAAGAGATCTCTGGAACCCCGCCCCCAGGATGTCATGTTCTGCAGTGAGGCGCTAATGGAAATAAAATCAAATAAATAATAACACTCTTTTCTTCATTCTATAAATTTTATTATCAAAATATTTAAAAATATTTTAATCGTTTTTAAAGCTACAGAAGTAATTTCCCTTTGCCTTCTGTTGTTTGCTTAACATAAAGACACAAACATAAGCAGATTTTTTGAGGGTTCTGCCACTTTAAGACTGGATAAGCATGGATCCATATATACATATCCGACTTCTTTCTGAAACTGTTGGCGTTCACTTTAAGACATAACTGTTTGTATAAGAATACTTGCCAAAACTTGCCTGTATTGCATAATTTTGTGTGTGTCCTGTAAACAGAGAGATTCTGTGAAAAGCACGTCTTGATGGGTGCTTATGAGTCTGCCCTTATTATTTTATTGTTGACCATATTGCCATTTTACATACATGACATTTCTGTTAGATATATTTGTTTTATATGTATATTTACTGTAATACCAGTGGTGCTATGCTATTCTTCTTATAGAATTCTTATTCTGTCAGGTAATGTTAATGTAAGTCTTAGAATGGTGATTATTTGTAATTTTTTCTCTTGTTTCTTTGTAGACCATTACATTGTATTTCATGTCATATCAGTGCATATGCAGATTCTTTGACAGCCTAGTTCAAAGACTTTTCTTCTTCTAATTCTCCGACCGGAATCTGGTCCATATTTGGCTGCCTCAACCAGCTAAAACTTAAATGTAGTGAGGTTTACTACAGGTTTAAAAAGGTGTAGTGCAGTGGAGTTTAAACTTTTCACCCCAGTACCATGTCATAAAATTAGACATTTCAAATGACCTACTCACCATCATAAAAAAGTAATTTTTCAATATTGCATTCAGGTAGAGCAACACCAGATATAAAAATGTTCACTTCTGAACACCTCTGAACAGCAGCACCAAAGTGTCCAGAAGGAAGCAGCGTTGGCTTTGTGCGCTGGACTGCAGGAGAAGAGTCGCAGTTGCTGACAGACACCATGGTATCCTGGTCCATGACCTGCGAGAAGGTGGCGTTCAGCCATCTGTTGACAATGACACGACCGTTCATTGCTGAAATGGCTTGAGCTGCAGCTTCAGGGCTCGTGAAACACACAAAACCGAACCCTAGGCTGCGGCTGCCATTCCTTACCACCTGAGAACAGAAACATCCAATACATGTGGCGTATTTTTTTAAATGTCAATTACAGTATAACTTATAGGAACTGTTAAATGTCTCCTATTAATCTTTAAAAATAAGCATCATCCCTTAGCATTGGTGATGGTCCCAAACGTGGAGAAGACTCTTTGAAGCTCCTGATCTGTCCAGCTGTAGGGCAGATTGTTCACATAGAGATGAACTCCCTGTAAAGACAACACATTAAAACACAAGTCAAGTTAATCTACTCGGACACATTTCATGTTCACTGAAGATCTAATCACATTTTTTTGTGAGTTTTGTGATGAATACCGGGAAGAGGGTCTTGTAGTTCATCTTCAAGCGGTCATGGTTGGCCTTCTCAGTCTGACGCTCCTGAAATGATCTGTAGTGGCTGATGGACCTTTTGACACAAACATCAGCTGTTAGTCCATCACTGAGACTTTCATCTATTTTAGTTAATGAAGTTTACTAATACTACTACTACAACATATACAGGCTCTACCAGTTGAGCTATACTTCAACAGTAAAATTTTTTTAGCATTTTAGCTAAGCAGTAATGATATTCATCACCAGATAAACGGTTATTTACAGTCCTGCAATACTACAGTAAAGGTGTGATTTTGAGTATGTTTGCCCCCCCAAAACCTTTTAGCACCAGCCGCCACTGGTTTCTTTAAAAGTTTCTTTGGAAAGACATACATGATGAACTGTTGGAAAGTGTTGAGATTAAATGTTTCACAGTTATAGTTTTAGTTTTACCCTTAAAGGGTTAACTGTCTTCTCTGTAATTTTCCAGTGAGGTCTGTTTTTATTTCCATAAGAGCAGATGAGCAAATGTTTTTGCCTTTTTTGGATGTAAATCCAGCATCTATACCATATATAGAAAACCTCCACACCTCCTTAGACTCCTATATAAGCTGACTGTTGACAAGAATCTTGAAGAATCAACTTTTACATCTTGGTTATTTCTGAATACGGTGTAGAAGAGCCACGAGCGACAACAATACAATACAGGTGAGAGGTGATTTTTTGCTTTATCTGACATTAAAAAGTTGAAGAGTGGGTTCATTGTTTAACCCCTAATTTCCTTTCAAGGGATACTTGACTCTGTGTCATGGTAATGACATTATGGGGAACGCTATGCAGCGTGACGCACGTGAATATTCTTTCCAACTAGAGCCGTTTCTCAATATGCGTTCTTGTCTGTACTTGTGTTCTTGTGGACTTGTGAAACGTCATCAGCCGCGGCCCAAGTACTGTTCCAATTCAAAGTTCGCATCAAGCCCAAGTTCACATAAAATCCCCGGATGTGTTCTTGATCCGCCCATTTTATCGAGGATGCATCAGAGGAGACTTGTGTGGACTTATGACAGCGAAGTTTCCCAGAATGCACTTCGTGTCAGAAGTTCGTTCTTCCGAGTCTGAACTTGCAAGTTCGAACTACGAAGGACACAAGTCCGAGTTTGGCGTACTTGGTTTTGAGAAACGGCTTAGGTCTATATATAGACGCCGGCGGATGACGTCATGTGACGTCGCAACGCGAAGCTAATAGCCGGAGAAAATGTAGGTCAAACAGCTATTGCTTTTTTCAGCGAACGCTTGTGTGAATGTGAATGTGTCTTCTATATCTAGTGAGATTTAGTGATGGGAAAAACGAAGCTTTTCGAAACTTCGAATCAATTGAACCAGTTGCTTTGAAAATTGATTCAGTTTTTCGAAGCAGTTCGAAACCCACACACGCTGGCGACCCCTGCTGGTCAAAATAGTGTAAAGCAGATGTGTCCAAACATTTTACACTTTTTTTTACAAAATAAGAGCTAGATTTTTATTAAAATATGTTACAAAAAATGATTTAACTTAATTAAGACACAGTTAAAAGTGTATTATGTGTTTTTAGTTTTATTTAGGGCAAACAAATAAATAAAACTAACTACCCTTTTAATTATGCATATTTTTGTCATTAAATCTGTCTATAAACAAAAAGTAGACAACATGGCAGTGTTATTAGTCAGAAGGATAAATGTTTTATGAAGTTTCATAATAAAACTGACCCGAGTTCATCTAAACATATTAGACACTGGTCATGTGATCAACTCCCCCTAGTGGTGAACCATCGGATTTTCGAAACGTTTCGAAACAGTTATGACGTAATTAAGCCTCGTTTGCTAAAATCACGTGACTTGGGCCAGTTTGAAACAAGCTCCGAACCACTGATTCGAAACAAAAGATTCGTAAATGTTTCGAAGCCTTATGAAGCAGTGCTTCGAAAACGGCCATCACTAGTGAGATTAGATTAGATTAGTTTAAAAAAACTAGGAAAACATGGATAAAGAAAGGGATTTAGAAGTGTGTTACCCCCTGTCCTAGATTATTATTGACGGGGATAGCACGAGCTTTGTGTGTGTGTGTTTGGTGCGGAATACACGCACGCTTTCCCCGAGGGGGAGGCGTGCGGGCATTGTGAGAAAATACTATTCAAATGCTCCGCTCTCGATGGTTTTGTTTGATCAAACAAACCTTGCAAGCCTCGTGTTTCAACGGGTGTCCGTGAGTCGGCTTCACCCGTTTTAAGAGAGTGCTGTGAATTACTAGTTCTGAGGATCAAGATGTAATTAATGTTTATACAAAAAACACAAATGAGCTTACTGATAATACCTTTTCTCCATGTTACGAAGAATTATGTTGTGACCCGATCGGCTGTATCAATTTAATATTGACTGGCCAGCACAAAATATGAAGGCTGCCAGTGAACTTGACGAAAGAGGTTTCACTTTCTTCTCTGATTTACACTGAGAAGTTATTAAACGGAAGATGCCGATTCCTCTCATTTATTGTTAAACACATCAGCGAGTTTCTCAAACATTTAGTTTTTTTTAAATAATCCAGATACGGCAAATGCCCCGTATTGAAAGTTTCTCGCGGTTTATTTGTTGCGAGAGACAGCAACAATATAAATAGATAAACAAGTTTATATGGTCGTGGGTCGCGCTGGAGCTTGCCTTCGCAATATTGGCATTCTTCACGTATATCAAGCAGATTTATTGGATGAAATTAAGGGTAAACTTGAATCCTGAAATATTAGATGAGCTCAGGAGAGCGGCGGACTTTTATCTCCGTGCTACTAAAGAAAGGGTTTTTTCCTCGCCGTAGTTTCCCCCCAGAATCTGCATCAGTTTTACACAACATACAGATAATAAAAAAACAGAGTGTTATCTCTCGTGCCCCCCTCTCCATCAGAGAGCCTGGGGGACGAAACAACAACAACCAGCAACCACAGAGGCATATAAAGACTGATCTGAGAGCAGTCATTGTCTCAAATCTTAAGGCTGCGTTAAAGGGGACCTGTCGTTCACACGTTGCCTTTTGGGGCACTCCTCATGAGAGCGCAGATAAAACCTGCGCTTGATGTGCCCTCACATACAACATAGTTTGTTAACCCCTTATGTTCCGTCTTTATTAAAGAAGACCTATTTTTTGTCTCCATTAAAAAAGACATATAAAACAGAACAATGGGGCATTTTAGTAGCTCAGCTGTGCCCTGCCGGTCCTCCGCTTCAGGGCAGTGAGCATTCGATTTCCGGAATCAATCTCCTTATTAGTGTATTTTTTCCACGAGTGGAGAAAAATTATAAAATGTCACAAAATGGCTGCTAGAGGTATTGTACCAAAGAAGGATGGAGGGCTAAGGCCTATTTAGATCGATCTCTGAGGAGATACAATTCTAAAAATGACAATTCCTTCTATTGTGGTGTCAATCAGGTCTGAGGACTGGTTCGTCATGATACATTTAAAGGAACCCTATGCATATATCTATCCTCCTGCAGCATCTGGAATTTCCCAGGTTTGCTTTCGGGGGCAAAGCATACCAATATCGGGTTCTGCCGTTCAGCGTAGTTCTTCCACAGCGCATAATGCATGGATTCAACCCTTGCTCCTCTGAGATTTCAAGGGATCCAAATACTTAATTACATAGATTACTGGCTAGTGTAAGTCCAGTCTCGAGAGATGGCAGTTCGGCATCGAGATGTCGTCCTTGCCCATATGAAGCGCCTAGGGCTACGGAACAACGCCAAAAAGGGCATTTTAACACCCTAGCAGAAAATATAATTTCTTTGGGTAACTTGGGACTCAGTGAAGATGTAGGCACATATGTCTCCTGCACACACAGATTCGATCCTGGCATTAGTGTCTAGAATCAGATAAGGCCAACCTTACACTGTAAAGCACTTTCTAGAGTGTTAGGTCAGTTGGCAGCAGCATCCAGTATTAGGGAGACCTGAGGTCGCGCCCTCTATACAGACTGGCGCATCAGGTTCTCCTTTGGTCTCACAGGAAATTTTTTGTCATTTAGACATCCCCGGAGTCCAAAAGGTGAGAGTAGACACCCTGTCGAGGCAGGGGCTGAGGCCGGGGGAATAAAGACTCCACCCAGAAGTGGTGATGCAGATCTGAAATTGGTTTGGTCGAGCCAAAGTCGACTTATCTGTGTCTCGAGGGACGACTCATTGCCCATTGTGGTTTTTCCCTTTCACATCCAGCCCTGTTGGGTCTGGATGCTATGGTACAGACGTGGCTGAGGCGACGTCTGTAAAGTTTTTTTTTTTACAAAATCGGTTTTCATCCGGTTTATATCCATTTACTACCACAGTTTATGCTGCGGTTATCTCTGTTTTTATGCTCCTATTAATAAGGACTATATCTGTAGTTGTTTCGAAAGCCCTTCTCATGGCCTCTTTCAAACACATTTGACTCATGTACAGATAAATTAATGCTATTTTAAATGGAGACTGTTCACTACTCGGTTTAGTGACAAACATTTATTTCCAAACTGCCCAGTGGCTTCAGTTCTGGAATTTTTACCAAATCGGTTTTCATCCGGTTTATATCCATTTACTACCAGAGTATAGGCTGCGCCTATCTCTGTTTTTTATACTCCTATTACTAAGGGCTCTATCTGAAGTTGTTTCGAAAGCCCTTTTAATGGCCTCTTTCGAACACATTGACTCATGTACAGATACATTTCTGTCACTGAAGTTAGCCTTTTTATTAGCCATCACTTCTCTGAGGAGAGTGAGTGACTGACAAGGTTATCAGCTTCTTATTCATGCCTGGTGTTCGCTCCAGATGAATTGAGGCTATTTTTAATTATTCACTACTTGTTGTAGTGACAAACATTTAGTTCCAAACTGCCCAGTGGCTTCAGTTCTGGAATTTTTACAATACCGGTCTTTATCCGGTTTATACCACTGATCTATATAAATGACTGGATTGCGCATAGAACGCTTGATGTAACTGCGTGAGGTGAAGCCAGCGCAGAGTTCGAGCCGCCATCTTGGTATACCCAACCGGCAGAGAGCGTCATTGACTTCCATTCAAAATCATGATCAAAATTTACCCCCTTTACAGCGTATCAGTTACACAAGGTTAATTTTTAGGATATGTGTACCGTAATTATTTGTTAATTCTGTTGTTATTTGCAATGTTTATGTTTTAATCGGGCAGGATAATGGATTTATAAAAAAACCGTTAATGTGAGTGTGTCTGTTGCATATGTTAATGACACGGGTATAAATAAAGTTTTGTTTGACATTCAGCTACACTGTGACGGCGTTATTTCTCTAAATAAGTTTGGGTAACTTGTAAGTTTAGATAAAATTACAAAACTAGCAAATTATTGCATGCACATACGGTACAAAGTATGATTATTTATTTAGATTTCAGAATGAGCACGTTTATTGTCATTAATACTAAATATGCTGGGTCTGTCTGCTGATCTGATACTGTAATAAAGATGAATGTATAATAACTGTTTAAAACGCAAAATGTACAGCTTTCAGTAAATAACTATTTACATGCTTTGGACGTTTGTGTTGTAATAATGTACAGGGTAACTTCACATATAAAAACGAAGACGAGTAGAGTGATGTTTTATCATTAAAATCTGATAACGTCCATTGATTTAATAGAACGTTTGGGTATACCAACATGGCGGCGCGGTGGCTTCACACGTGTGACGTCATGCGCAATCCAGTCATTTATATAGATCAGTGGTTTATACCCAGAGTATATGCTGAGGCTATCTCTGGTTTCACACTCATATCCCTGAGGGCTCTATGGGTAGTAGTTTTGAAAGGGCTCCTTATGGCCTCTTTTGAACCCATTGACTCGTGTACAGATAAATATCTGTCACTGAGGTTAGCCTATTTATTAGCCATCACTTCTCTGAGGAGAGTGAGTGACTTACAAGCTTATCAGCTGCTTCTTCATGCCTGGAGTTCGCTCCAGATGACATTAAGGCTATTTTAAATTATTCACTACTTGGTGTAGTGACAAATATTTAGTTCCAAACTGCCCATTGGCTTCAGTATTGGAATTTTTACAATACCGGTTTTTCATCCGGTTTATATCCATTTACTATCGGAGTATATGCTGCGGCTATCTCTGCCTTCACGCCTTTATGCGTGGTACATTTAGGATGAGGCCTCCTGCTCAAATCAGAGTTCCAGTATGGGACCTGGCAGTAGTTCTGAAAGGGCTCTTTATGGCACCTTTCGAACCCATTGACTTGTGTACAGATAAGTTTCTGTCACTGGAGTTAGCCTTTTTATTATCCTCACTTCTCCGAGGAGAGTGGGCAACTTTCAAGCTTATCAGCTTTTGCACCCGAGACCGGGTTATGTTACCAAGGTTCCTAGCGATGTGGCTAGAACATTGGTCTTTCAGGCTTTTCATCCTTCTCCTCAAGAGTCGGCGGATCAACAGAGGCTACATCTTCTTTGCCCTGAGGGGTTTTAGATGTTTACATTAATAGATCTTCCACCTTAGAAGATCCGACCAACCTTTGGTCTGTGTTTGGTTCTCCAAGAGAGAACATCCTTCCTCTAAACAAACAATCAACAATTGATTGTGGAGGCTATTTTTATAGCGTATGAGGTGCGCAATATGCTTTCACCTCTACGGATTAGGGCACACTCAACTAGGAGTGTGGCGTCTTATCTGGCCCCTTTGTCAGGGACCTCCATGCAGGATATTTGTTGTGTGGCGGGATGATCTCCCGCACACATTTTTATGAGGTATTATGATTTTAGACCTCCCTTTTCTACCTGGATCTCAGCTCTTTATGTCTTAAGTTGTAAACAACACTTCACACCTACAGACAGTCACAATTAATTATGGCGTAGTGGGTATCTCGTTCCCCATAATGTCATTACCATGACACAGCGTCAAGTATCCCTTGAAAGGGAACGTCAGGTTACGACTGTAACCATGGTTCCCTGAGATAGGGAATGAGACGCTGTGTCCCTTTGCCATAACTCCTTGTGCCTGTAGCATTCGCTTCTTTTTAGCAGAAGCTGTTTGACCTACATTTTCTCCGGCTATTTATAGCTTTGCGTTGCGACGTCACATGACGTCATCCGCCGGCGTCTATATATAGACCTAGTTGGAAAGAATATTCACGTGCGTCACGCTGCATAGCGTTCCCCATAATGTCATTACCATGACACAGCGTCTCGTTCCCTATCTCAGGGAACCATGGTTACAGTAGTAACCTGACGTTGTCACAGGCCCACAGGTGGGCCCAAACATTATACCTTACTATTAAACGATAATTGCCTTTTCTAAAACTAAAATATGGTTGTTGACAAATTATATATGGTTGTAGTTTTGTATGGTGTGTAGTTTTGCAAAAATTGAGACTCAGTGAGACTAATTTTGTAAAAAATCATGGGTCCACAGGTGTGCCTAGGTTATTATAATTAAAAACAATTAAAGCTCCCATAACACAAGCTGTTTCTGCGTATCTGATGTTTATCTGGAGTAGCCTACCTTAAGAGTAGTATTACATCCTTCATATCTCTGAAGAGTCTTTAGTTTGATCAGATTTATAAAAAACAGATCAGCTTCCGATAACGTATGAAAAACATTCAGAAGGAGTTACGAGCTGCGGGAGGAGTGAGTCAGGAGTCATGCAACACTTTATACACTACTGGATAACTTATGATTCACTAAAATGTTCTTGTCATTTATATAATATGCACTGACATGCCTATTTCCAACATAACACAGAAGTCTTACTTACCGTTTGCAACTCATGACCCGGTTGAGACTATTTAATGAAATCCAGCGTTAAACAAACACACAAGTAAAACTCCGCTGCTACCCCGGAAAAACAAACTATATCCGTTGTATCCAAAAAACACACTTCTTTCGTACCATTGTTAAGTCTTGATATAAAACAAAGCTGTCACGTGAAGTGATGCCTGTGACTTCTAGCGTCCTTGTTTCTCGCTTTCCCACTGATTGACGTGTGGGCATGGTTTCTGGGGGAAGTGCACATAAAAAGAAGTGATACGTATGGCTTTTCCTGATATGTCAGCTGGACCCTTATTCGAATTTTTTTTTCAGAAACTTGTATGAACCCTGGCGAAGTCCATGCGGCACAGATATACTCTGAAACATGTTTAGCATGAGGAAATCAACTCTTAAACTGCGTTAATAAGACTGAATGCATGAAATATCATTGTACCGCCCCTTTAAACTATATAAACATGGCTCATGACACCTCTAGCCAAACCAATGACCCCTCAGGATATGTGCTGCAACCTAAAACATGCCTGTGCGTGCTCAGTGATAGAACCCACAACTGGATTACTTAAATTCCGTTGGATGTGCTTGGATGTAGCTGGTGGAATGCTGTTATTTAGGCCAGAGAACATCTTTAAGATTATTTTAGCATGTTGTGTACTGCACAACCTTCAGTTGATTAGAACATTTATATAATCTCATTCTCATAGTTTTTTAAATAGTTTTTGCAGTTTGCTACAGTGCGCATTTCAGTGATTCTTGGGAATTTGAATAAAACGGGTTTAAATTTTGAAAAAAAAAGTTAGTTAAAATACAAAATCTGAAGGTATATCATTATAGACCAAGGTCTTGGCTGTTCAGCAATTTACTGGTGCAACCACCCCTGTTCGTATTTTTTTCATAAAATAGGCGTTTTTCCAGTTATTACTCATACAACATTTACTTTAAAGCAACACTATGTAGTTTCCATGTAAAAATGACTTACAGCTCCCCCATGTGGTTGAAAAGCGCAACAGTACCTGGTATCAGACACTCTTTTGCAGGCAGGGGGAGGGGCGGGGCTGTGTTTCCTACCCTCCATCGCCACTTTCAGAGTGTGCTTGTAGCAGCTAGGAGGCTGCTCAGGTTGCAGCAACAGTACAATTTGTCCAGTTAAAAGTTGTTCTATCACTGAAATAATTTTAGAGACATTATTTAAAGGTAAAAAAAACTACATAGTGTTGCTCTAAGCCTAAATAGAAAAAGTAATGATTTTTTTATTTAATAAACATATTTTTGTATTAATAGAGACTATTAATTTAATAACTCAACAGCACTGAAGAAACATATTGTAAGCATATTCATTTAAAACAAATAACACTCCGTCTGACGGTGGTGACATTGGCCTCATTACAACATACAATTCCAAAATGTATACCAATCAAGTCAATGGCTTCTTGCTTAAACTTTATGTAAATATTTGGTCCAAAAAAAAAAAACAATCCTGAGCACTGTGATGAACAAATATCAAATCATAACTTCCGAAAATACATAAAACCTGACAGAAAACCTGACGGTGGTGACATCTGACGGTGGTGACAAAAACCTAATATAGATTAAAAAAAACTGTCACTGTTCACATTAGCCATCTTGTTTCCCCTCTGTTGCTAGCTACTTCAGACCTCTTCTTAAAAATTATACATTTATTTCATAATCTAATCTAATATTTTTTTTACAAAGATGACGGTGTTGACATGTTACGGTTGTCACAGTAGCAGTGTCCAAAAATATGAACAAGTTTAAGATAAAATAGCAAACATAAAGAAGCTTGAGTGATCTTGAAGCATGCAGTAGAGCTGAAGGTTTGAAAATAGGGTCCTCTGGAACAGGGCCAGATTAACACTTTGTTATACCCTGGGCAACAATATTCAAGGGCCCCATCATCACGATCCCAGGATCACCATAATATGGTCATATACAGAATATATTACTGTAATATACACACTGTAAAAAATCCAATTAATGAAATGTTGGACGGGCAAAAATATATAAGTTAAACCAATTTTTTAGTTTGAGCTAGTTGAGAAGACATATTATTTTAAGTCTAGATAAATCTGTGTTTAAAACATTAAATGAATGGTTATTTTCAAATCCAGTCAACATTCAGAATGGTTGGTATTTACTGAACTAATTAAGACAAATCAGGTAAATATGTGGAGTTATGACAGCTATGTTTCCTGACAGCAAAATGCTCATAATATTACTGTTATTTGATCACAAAATGTAATTGTAAGAGTTGTTCAGGCGTGAATGTATGTGCTTAAAGTTTAAATATGCGGTCGGTTAATAAAGATAGCGTCTATTTAAAAGTGTGCTCGGACACTTTCGGACGTAGATTAGCTCCATATGAGCTCCATATGAGCTCCAGAAAATCACCGGCGCTTAAGCGCTCACACCCCGCCCAGCGCAGCCTCGCCTCGGCAAGCGCATCAGAATTGACTGCTGGCTCTGATATCTCTGTGGCGTTTAAACGTGATTTAATTCCCAGCTAGCAAAAATTGCGCGGGCCGAAAGCGGAACGATTAATGCTGGAACACTCGGCCGATCCTCGGCATGAATCTAGGTCTATGGGAAGCCGAACTCCTCAAAAGAAGGACGAAACTGCGCCACTCGATTGATCCGCGCTGCGTGGACCGATTATATGCGCGGCCCAATGGACAGAGCCGCGCGACTGTCTGGATAGCGCAGAGATGAGTTGTTTACTTGCGCCACCCGATGGATAGTGCAGCGCTGACCAGTTTCATCAGAGCAGCGCGACCCACTGGGAAGCGCAGCGCGACTCTGATGGAATAGACTCGATTTACCCATAATTCTCTGCTAGTGGGACAAAACAGTGTAAGTGCTGTCAAAACATTATTAAATATTAAAGTTAAAAAAATAAAAGTGTCATTATTCGACTGTTTATTTATTGGCAGGCCACTTGTGCGAATTCCACTCCCTCTCTCATAGAAGCAACTTAAACCATTTTGCAAGATGTAAACAACGCTGGTCCAGAAACACTTCCTTTTTCAGTTTGTAACTGTTTTCTTTATTTCACATATATCTTAAAGATGTTAGTTTAACTTTTTGATTTAGTTCTATATGTTCTTTTGGTTGTTGTATTTTATCCCAACGTGTTAAAAAACTGAAACACGAAAAGCTTCGACCAGCTTGTTTACGACTTGCAAAATGGTCTATATAGCAGTGCTTGGTTATTGGGAACAGTTGAGATATTAACAAATACAGCTTATGTCACTTTATCAGTGCGGGACTAACAAACCAAAGTAACTTGCAAACCCACATTTCCTGATATGTCAAGAAATGCAGCTGGCACTACCAGAAAAATATATGCAAAACAATTGCATAATGCTATAATGTCATTATTAAATCATTAAAAATTATTACAAAATTTAAATAATAAAATAAATGCAACTGCAATGCATAAAGTATACAAATGACGAAGCAAAGCAGCATCAGAAGTGTGTTTAAACGGACGTGGCTCAGAACACCATATAAGATATTATAAGTATAAAACGAGCACTAGATAAAAAAAATCGTTGATCATTGCCCTTCATATTGTAATCATTTTTATTAATGTCAAATAACAGAATAGTAAAATTCGTGCATATCTTTAACACAAAAAAATAATAATAAACAGAGATAATTTACGTCAGACGTGTGGTCACTTCTATTAAATTAACTGCCAAGAGGAAGAAGGTGTTATTTATGGTTACCCGATTATACCAATCAAGCTGATAAGTGTTTAGATGCTGTTTTAACTTATGCATTAGTAAATTAAGTTGTCTTGTGGCAAAATAAACAAAATGGTTATTTAAACTGGAAATAAATTGTATACTAGCAGAGAATTGTGGGTAAATCGAGTCTATTCCATCAGAGTCGCGGTGCGCTTCCCAGTGGGTCGCGCTGCTCTGATGAAACTGGTCAGCGCTGCGCTATCCATTGGGTGGCGCAAGTAAACAACTCATCTCTGCGCTATCCAGATAGTCGCGCGGCTCTGTCCATTGGGCCGCGCATATAATTGGTCCGCGCAGCGCGGATCAATCGAGTGGCGCAGTTTCGTCCTTCTTTTGAGGAGTTCGGCTTCCCATATAGGTCGGATTGCTCTGCGAGCGCTCGGTTTTAACGCGCCCCAATTGCGGAACCCCGAGTGAGAGGACGTAAGCTTCCCTCCAATCCTGTTCCTTATTTGGGCTTGTTTAATTGATTGATTTTATTGATTGGTTAATACTAAAGTTGCTAAGCAACCATTATGCAACATTAACTGAAAATAAAACACACAAGGAAGAACAAGGATTTCACGTTTAATCCATTTTTTATTCACTTGAACACACATTCTCTCTCTCTCGTACACACAAACAGGTTTCCATGTTTTGTGGGGACATTCCATAGACGTAATGCATTTTACACCATACAAACTGTATATTTTATTCCCCTTACCTACCCCACTCCCTAAACCCAACCATCACAGAAACCCTTCTCCTACTCCACATTTACAAGAAACATCATTTTGTTTGATTTATAAGCTTGTTTCCTCATGGGGACACAAGGTCACAAAAATACTAGTATTCCTATCTTTGTGGGGACACAACGTGATAATTACCAGGTGCACACACACACACAATCAGTTCAAATACGAATTTTCCAAAAATCAACATTTTTAAATTTAAAACGTTTTAATTCATTGTCTGTCTATTGTCTGGATTCGGCCACCATCCCTGTCATATGCTAGCACCGACCACCTGGTGATGAGGAGCTCTATCTCCTTTTCTGTGTCATCTTTGGTCAGGGCATTCCGGCGGACTGCATCTGAAAAAAAAACAAAGATAGAAGAGGTTAGCATGACCATGTGATGTTACTCATAAAACCACCAAAACTTATTTTGGATGCAGGGCTCTACACTTACATATCTTTTTAGTTTAGGAGCACATTCAAAAATTTAGGAGCACATTCTGATCAATGACAAAATAACCTTCCCATTATAAGGAGATATTTGACTATAACATTTTAACCTTATTAAATTTCAAATTCATAAATTGAGTTAGAATAATAAGAGGCAATCAGGAAGAATAAGTTACCAATCAAATGAAATCAGTAGCAACACAATTCATCTTTGCACTGCAGAGGTGGCATATAACAGAAATGTGGGATTTAGTTATATTTACAGACTGTTTAATGAGGCTCAGAAGTGGCATTAATGCATTTCAATTTATGATAATGTTATGATGCTAATGTTTTAAATAGAGTTTGAGTATAGAAATACAATTATGATCAGTCTTGAAGAAAAAAAATGACTAACTTTTAAGACTAGTCTTAAAGGTTTATGCAACCAGCCACTGATCGAGTCAGTCGCACTGTAGAGCCCTGGGATGTCACTACAGTGCCGTTTCCAGCACTGACACTCACCCAAAACCACACTTTTCAAAGTGAGCCCTTTGAATGCAGGCTTTCAGTTGACCCCACTCCAATTAATGAGTCTCGCCACGAAGAGTTCATTGTTTTTTTCAGGACCCACCCCACGGTGTCTTTAAGAGTCTTGTCTCCGACCATTCCAGGAAAAACAGTCTGAAACAAAAAGACATGTACCTTATTAGTTATTTAAGGAATATAGCATGAGTGAAACTGAGGACTGACTTTTAGAAATGATCTGATTAAACCATAATTTAACTCACCAAATTCTTCTTCTCATCTGGATTATTTAATGTCTCCTACAAACATTGTAGCTCCTCAATAGTTGAAAGTGGGAGCCCAAAATGTGTTGGGTCTGGGGTGAAGTCTGCAACTGCTGCTCTCTAATAGAATCGAGCTGGATGAGGATCTCTTTAGCAATAGGCTTTATGCCCAGCTGCACTACTTCCTGAATTTCAGCCAGCTCCTTGTTTCCTGTCTGCCATTACTGGACAAACTGATAAGTTGTGTCTGATTATTGTTGTTGTGACTACTAAGCTCAGGCACACCTGGATTAATCAGTTTGTCCAATAATGGCAGACAGGAAACAAGGAGCTGGCTGAAGTTCAGGAAGTAGTGCAGCTGGGCATAAAGCCTTTTGCTGTAAGACACAAGAAAAAGCAGGCATAGCAGATTACTAGCAAAACATTGTACGTAGATATGTCAGAGTAAACCGAGAGAGATCACTTTGTATAATTCCTACCTGTAGGCACAGCCTCCTGAGAAGACCTGTGTTGTGTGTCATATACTTGTGTGCCATGTAAAGGTGGGGTGTGCTAAAAGAAAAGAAAAATATGTTTTAATCTCATCACATATACCAAATAGGAATAGGCAAAAAAAGGGGAATTTTTTTTTTTTAAATGTGGTCAATTCAATATCAATTCTCATCGTTTTTCTGTATTTATTTTCATTACATTATATCTGAAAAGCATTGCGGTTGAAGGAACTGTCAATGTCCCGATTGGGCCAGTGCTGCATGATCATAAAAGTTTACATTTTGCACGCATTTTTAAGCCTTGTCAATTTAAGCATTCAAGCGAAAGAGAACTTGCATGCGCTATGTGAGAAGAGCACACACTGGAAGCGCTTACAGCTGCGCGACAGCGTGCAAATTACAAAATTAATTCTAGTTCTCTCCTTGCAAATTCACACATTTTTAAAAAAAATGCCGGCCTTTGCGAGTAAACAGACGGTTTTGAGAAGAAGTAGAAAAAGAATGAATTCATTGCCTATCATAATTTGATCCGTGCATTAGTCTTAAAGTGGTAGTAACCTTCACCTGTCTGTGTTTTTAAATGTTAATCAAACTACAAAAGAGGAAGTCACTCCCTGCTTTTCACTGAATAACGATTTGTAACTTTGTGCAGATTAAATAAAGGTTAATCCTAATTAGTGAAGATATGCCGTGTTATTTTACATTTGATTACTTTTTTCAATTTCTGTATCTGAAAAATACTGTTAGACCTACCTGAAATGCACAGATTTCTTCATTTGTATCTTTGTTCTATTGTACTTATATTGCGTTGCTTGCATTTAATTTTTATTAACAACCATTAACTTGTCTTTAATCTATGAAATTGATATTAGTAGTTTTAGCTGTAGTATCAAAAATAGAATTGATAATTGTTAATTTTCACTGTTATTTAAAATATTGGGTGTCATAACCTTATTACAAGAATAAATGGGTAAAAACTACAAAAACTATTTCATTCATTTATTACTTTTTTTGTGGTGGGGCCAGTGAAAATGTAATCATTGAATCGAAAATCGCAATCCAATCAATTTGAGATCTAGTGTATCTGAATTGATTTGAGACATCTGAAACAATACCCAGCCCTAATACCAAAGTGATTTTTTTCTCTCCATGGGCTAACTCGCCCTTCTTACTTGAAATCCAGTTTGGCCTGATGTCTGACTTCTGCTAGCTGCTGCATGGGTTGGGGTGTCTGTAGGTGTAGCACTCAGGCTGTTGGTAATGGAGATTGGAGACCACGATGGTAGACTAAGCGCTGTGATGTTCGCTGAAAGGGGAGAAGCCCGTGGACCCACAGAATTTCTACCTGTGGGCACAGCCCCCTCACAAGACCTGTTTTGTGTGCCATGTATGGGTGGTGTGCTAAAAGAAAAGTTGTTTTAATTAGGGCTGGGTATTGGCAAGGGCCTCCCGATACGATACGTGTCACGATACATGGGCCATGATACGATACGTATCACAATACAATCAAAAATGTAAAAAATAGAGCTGAACACCTGCAGCTCTTTGAAAGATACAGGTGTTTTTAAATTTTCTGCCATTTTCTCACTCCCTCTAACTTCTGAGACATTGGCCGAATGGCAGTATATGGCAGACAACTGGACAGTGACAACTACAGCAACGGCGAGGAGGTCGTTTGACACACACAGAGGGATTTGATGTTTTTTAAAATATCGACAGTAGAGATCGAAATATTGATACACTATCGATATCGATTTTTTTGCACAGCCCTAGTTTTAATCTCATCACACATACCAGTCATCAGTCAGATCATCGTCAACAAGCTTACTGTCGTTCTTAATACCTTGCAGCAAATTAGACAACGATTTAACTGCTTAGTGTCTTAGATTAGATTTAAAATAATGCATTTGATCAGCTATTCTTACCTAAGAGCAGCAGTGTTTCCCACACATTGACTTTACTTGGGCACGCCGCCCAGGTATATTAACAAGCGCCCAAGTATATCTGGCATCAAATTTTGTCTTTTTTGTTCTTCCGTAATGATGATACTCTTTCATAATAACATTTTGTGTGCGACCCGATGAGTTTGGTGTGCGTTCACGTGCCCCCTGTTTCTCAATGAATTGGGTGCGATGCGAACAAGCTTGTGTCACATTGTATCCTTCATGTTTCTGAAGCTGAGCAGAGTTTTACCATTAGAGGCCCATATGGTTCCGAATTTACAATTGAAATGGTCAGTCGGGTCCGGGTCAGTCATAGTTAAATTACTTCGGGTCCCAAAGTCTGATTAAAGGTAGGGTAACAGATTTGATCCTGAAACATTTTTAGTTATGCTGGTTAAAAGTCTCCTCGCATCCTGATAGCAATCACTGTGTTAAGTTGTTTAAATGTATTTGTAAAAATTTATGTCATCTGTGAAAGGCGTAGGACCAAAAAATGTTCAACAAATCATAGATTTCGGTCCGAACGGACGTTTCCTTTTATGTCCCTCATATGTAAGCGTAATTTGAATTCCCATTTCCCACCGCGCAGCGAGTCCACGCAGATACCATACGTCATCGGCGCGTTCACGTGCGCTCTGTCTGTAAACAGCGAGAACACCAAACTTTTCTGCTGAATTGACAACCTACACAGGAGCAACAAAACTAAATGCATCTTTTATAACAACAACAGCAAAAACTTCCTGGATCAGCAAGAGCAAAATTCCAAATTAACATCAGTAACTTTAGTGCTATACCACGAGATGAAAACAGCTGCAGGAGGCAAAGGGTCTGAAACTGTTGCACTGTTTATTTTGGTAAGGTAGGTACGTGATATGTTTGTATTGAGAAGGATTCAGATATTATACTTTGATGAAACGTTGTGTTGCTTATGAAATTTGTGTTCGTTTACGGATTAGCATAACGATATAGTTACTACGCAGGGCCGGCCCTGGCCAATTTGCTGCCCTAGGCAAGATTTCACCTGGTGCCCTTTAGAATCATTTTGTTCATAAACTTACACAGAAAAAAATGCAAAGCTTTGTCTAGTTTTTCTTAATTTTGAAAATATTTTGGAAACACACGCATGCACGCACGCACACGCACACATACACACAATACCCTGTCACTCAGGCATTTGGTCTTGACATTGTCACTGAAAAGGCAGTTTAAAATATAAACCCAGAATTCAGCGAACGTCAAGAACAAGAAAACGGAAACAACAATCAGACAGAGACGCAGGATTTAAATTACGTTACACGGACCATGTTTAAATTTCAATGTTTCTGCACAGAAATACCAACTTTGTCTGGTATTAATAAGCTGAGTGGCGGTGCTGAAGGCGCGTGATGGCACATATGCACAGATATTTACGTGCAATCTATTGGAAAGCGGAGGAGTCATTAGTTGGGTTAGTAAAATAACGAAATTATAGCTTTTAACTAGAAGAAAAAAGTTTTTTTGGAAAGAGATATATGTTTTTAAAAGTTTAAAACACACAACCCTTCTCAAGGGGAAGTAAGCTACTTTTCTCCTTACGTGCAACCTATCGGAAAGCGCAGATGAGTTTGGTTAGTAAAATAATGAAATTATAGATTTAAGTACAAAATAGTATTTATATAAAGAGAAATATTGAAATAAAAGTGCAAAACTCTTCTTAAGTGGAAGTAATAAAGTAAAATAACGAATAATAATTATATAATAACGAATAATAGTCTCCAATAGGTTGCACGTAAATATCTGTGCTGCCACCAGTACTCCGTCCGAGCGCGTCTTCAGCACCGCGGCCAGCACTCCAATGCGCAGCTTATTAATACCAAACAAAGTGAACAAGTTGCTATTTCTGTCTAGAAACATTGAAATTTAAACATGGTCTGTGTAACATTATGTAAATTCCGCGTCTCTGTCTGATTGTTGTTTCCGTTTTCTTGTCCTTGACGTTTGCTGAATTCTGGGTTTATATTTTAAACTGCCGCTTCAGTGCAGTATATAGCCACAGAGCTATTTAACAAGCACGATCTTCCGAGATTATATGCTACTAATAATTCATCAGTGCTGTTTTCTAGTGCAAAATTAAATATTTATAGTTAAATGTTTATATACATATATTAAAAAAATAATAATTTGGGCGCACGGACGCCCCAAGGGGTCGGCAGCGCCCTTAGCATTTGCCTATTCCGCCTATGCCCAGGGCCGGCCCTGTTACTACGTCTACACAACCGAACGTGTGCTTAAACTAATTCTGATGTAAACCAGTTGTTTATGTTGGTTATTTTGGAAGTGTTATTCACTTTGTACTGCAAAGTTTTCTCACTGGTGAATGAGACATGAGACGTGACCGTCTGATCTGTGCGTGTTCATGTGTTTGGAAAGAGGCGTGACTTTGGAGAGCGATTTGACTTGAGGGTGGGATCAGGATTTCATTGCTAGGCGGCTACCGTTAGCATTTTTCAAAATGTGTTACCCTACCTTTAATATTGTGTGTAAAACCCGAGTTGATGGAGAATGACCGTGAGCGCTACCGCGCTAAAGCTTGCGTGCAGTTTCAGCGTGCCTCCGGTTTCTATGGCGATAACAACTGGCTCTTGTTTTGAAAGTCACGACCATGCGCTGGATTGTCTTTCTCCCATTTTTTAATACTATTAATATTAACAAACCATATCTTTTCTAAAATCTAAAAAGTTTGCACAGAGATGGTAGCAAAAAGACAATGCTAATGTTAAGCCCATTGCACTGAACGAGCAAAGCTAAAGCTGACTCAAGATTTACAAAACGCAAAGCTGTAATGTAAAGTCCCCTGTCACTGGGACAGCAAGTAGACGTTTGAATCTGAAATAATGAGTGGATTTAGCTTTTATTTAATCGGCAAGAGAGAAATAAAAAGAGAGGCACATTTCCTCTATCTAATAGAAATAATAACCATTATAACACCAGTCACATTTATAATCTATATAGACCTGCACTGTCTATCATTAATATACTAAAAGGGTCATCTAATTGCTTCTATATCAGTGCAAAAACAGTATTTTTGTGGTGCTTTGACAAACACTGTCAGCTTTTTTCATGGCAAAGATAGTTTGGGGTGGTTGGATTAACAAACTATAATGTAAATCAAAGTATTGTGTTGTGTCACACATTATTAGTTCCTTGTCGTATAGTAACGTTAGACCATTTTTTTGTCGGTGGGCAGTGATTGCCCTTTTCACCGGCTACCACCACAATTAAATTTCAGATCTATGGGAAACACTGAGCAGTGTTTATTTTAGAACAGCAAAAGCAAGATTACCTGAGGAAAAAAGAAAAAAAGATTAGCATTGTACAAAACCATACATAATGTCTTATTATACTAAACCATTACATTTTAGTCCAAGCCCAACCCAATAAGCATTATGACATTACCCAACTACCAGCATAACTGCACAGTGCATAAATTAGGGTCCATCAAGACATGTTTAAGTTTACACACAAATCTATAATTGTGACATTCCATACACTGGTATATATTAATCCGCGAATCACATGCGAGCCGAACCGTGGTTCGGATCAACTGCGATTTGTCACAGCACTACCAGCTAACATTTTGTTCCACTTAATTTTCTTCCAAAGAACACTATGCTTAAATATTAATCACGTAAATTGCATTTAATAAAAATTGCGTCCCATTATTTAACATCCCAGCTAGTCAATGCTAGCTTCGTTCGCGCCATAAAAGTTGGAGCCACTTTCATATTATCCAAAATTTGCACTACTTTTCTCAGACATGATAAATAATTTGATGTTGTCCTAATTAATAATTCTTAAATGAATTATGAATTCTTTATGTTTGTTTCATCTGGAAAAAAGTACATGAACATGTCAAAGGAACATGAACGAATCAATAATAATCAACATGTAATCAGCAACAGTTCGAAATAGAGTTAATATATGATGTGACGGGAACTCGATTGAAACTATGCTTAGCGTGAATGTTGATGCTTTTTAAGGAAACTGAACACAAGACTTACCTCAAGTTTAACGTATGGCGTAGGATCGAAAAGGGAATGGATGATTCAGTCAGGCGTTGAGTTTTATCTCACCCGTTGTACAGACGTTACTCCAGTGATGAGCTGAGCGTGCTGACGCTTTCTGCAATTACCGTTGAAATCGGCTTCATACTGGCAAAAGGGTCCTAGCCTAGTCAAATGAGCCCGTGCACAGCACCTTCTTCTTTAGAGTTTTAATGGCATACGGTTTCGGGTGGCCCTGTATAGCCCTCAAGCCGTGCACCCGATACAGTAGATGGCAGTATGCAACTATGACGTTGCTTCGCAACCCGCCATTAAAACTCAAAAGAAGAAGAAGGCGCCGTATATTAAAGGCAAAGAGTATAGAAGCCCTTCTATACTCTTTGTTAGAGGTATAAATTATATAATACAGTTCAGTTTCTCACAGAAACCGATCGTTTCGTGTCTTAGGACATCAACGAGCAGCAGGGTTTAATTTGGATTTGTCTGTGCATGTTTTGTTTTTTACTGTCTTTTGTTATGGACAGACTAAAATGGTTGGAGTTAAAAATCTACATTTGTGTTAAAGAAAGTCGCCTAAATTGAATGGCATCCATTAAAACCATCCTTGATTTAACATAAGCCGAGTCATTTCCAAAAGTGGTCCAGATCATACAGCCAGAGCTGGGTTACCAGTTACGGTGAACATGAATCGGCCCAGTGCTTACAGCCAGAACAAAAATGCATGTGCCAGAGCGAGCTGTGGGGCACAATCGGCTCGGTTAACACACGCCGATGCCGAGTCTGAGCCGCAGCTGCCGCAGGGCAGCCGAGCTCGGGCCGATTATACATGCTAGCTGGGTTCATTTTAATTTCTCATACTTAACAATGAAAGGGTTATGTTTTAAATCATATTTTAGGATTGCACTTAATTGATATCGCTGTTGAGTGATGTTTCATATCTTTTACTTTATAACCGGACTGCATGCGAATTTGATCAGAGATGAAGGAGCGGATGGAGAAATAGTCCCAATATCATTACAATCTTAAATAAAACTTCTAAATATACCCCTGTGGGTACCCGTGTGCGCGCGCGCGTGCGCCTGACCCGCTCGCGCGCGTGTGTGTATGTACAGTATGTGCGTGAGTTTTTAATTTAAAATGTCTTAACTCGGAAGGATCTGTATCACAGGTCATTTCATCTGAGATTAATCCGCGCCTAACAGCAGGAATCACAAGGACACAAGTCATCAGCCGTTTCCTCAAGTTCACGTCAGGTAAGTGTTTGTAAATAAATGTTAATTTTAGACTATATTAATTGGCAAAGACGCAAATACTCGACGTTTTTGTAAAGATATAAGTTATATAAAGGTGTGTTATGTTATGTGTCCGAGTTAAAGTGGAGCTATTTTAGTTAAGATTACCGGGCAGGGTTTATTACTCCGTCTTAATTATAATTGGGACATTTTTACAAACAAACCTTATAAAATACAATACTGGCGTGCATTTTGAGACAAAACAATAGCACTCATATGTTAAGAGATGTCAGTATTTTAGTCAGTGATAAGCCCTGTCCGAGAAAACCGCCCAATAGTGTTTAATTCAATTACGTGTGATGTCTGAGGGAAATTTGGCATTTTTAGGGTATAAAGTATTTCACCGTCAAGCTTTATTATATTAAACATCTATGTATGTGTGTGTGTGTGTATTTATATTCCTCTGTTTATCAAACCAGAGCGGTGATGATGTGGAGAGGCAGACCAAAGGGATGCATGGCGAAAGAAGTTAAATGGCCCTGGAGATGTTCTGACTGATTTTGGAGGGCTTTTTGGACTGTTTTATGCCTTCTATTAAGAGAAGACTTAATTCTGTATGTTCAGTCTGTATGATAAGTGAATAAAGCTTTTGTTTTTATGTGACTGAAGTTAATTATTTGTTAACAACACCAGCATAAATTATTTGATAAAATTTTTTAAAAAGTTTATTAAACATTTCCAAATAATAAATATTAATTGAAGTTACACATAAAACATTGAGTAAATACTTAAATTTTAATTGAGCGAGTCTTTACTGTAAGTTTTTAAAGATTCAACTGATTAAAACATTTTAGTTGAATGAACTATAAAGCTAGTTGAGCAAACATACTTTTTTATATTTGAGTCAAGTTTGGGCCAACTAAAAAACATCAATCCAGGTAACACTTTGGAGTCAGAAATTATATAGGAACTAGTTACTAAAAAATAATTCATTGAGCCAACAATTTATTTTTTACAGTGCAGTTAATATTCTCAATACTTCAAATTCTAACTGTCAGCGGGTGTATTTTGATTTACAAATATTTAAATGCTCATACAAATGCACTACTATGTCCCCTATCAAAGACTTTCACTTACATATGATGCTATGAAAACAAAACACATGAGCATCTGTATAATCTGCGTGCTGTAAACGTAAGCTGGCGGTGTAGAAAAGTCCTGGCCCTAGCTGAGTTGTCCTGGTCGTTGACGGAAGCTGACTTAACAGAACTGTCTGCAACATTAACAGGAGTAAAGAAAAGACCTATTTTCAGTGGTGTAGTCTAGATTTTTGTAGTGAGTATACTCTGATTTTTCTCTCTCACCCTTATGCTCACTCGTCCCAGCGCGACACCCCATAAGCACCACCACACTCACAGATGCATACAGTATGGATCTGTATGTAACTGAGAGCATTCTGAAAGTCTTCTCATAAACACATTAATTGAATGTGTTATCAACATGTCAGTTTATTATAAGAAAAAAAGACTTTAACAGCCAATGGGTTTACAGCTGGGGAAACTGGACTGATTTTTAGTGTTAATCAACATCCAACTCAGGGCCAAAAGTTACTCAACTGTTAATTAAAATAAATAAACTGTTTACGATCTTCAATCCTCACAGAAGTTTAAGATCATATACAGCTTGAACGCATATATAAATGAACACAGAGAAAGGAAGTTTAACACTGTGAAGCATAAGCACACATGCTGGAAGGCAGCTAAAAACCATCAGGACATAAACACCGGCTTATTGTATTTTATTGGTGCGTTGTAAACTCTCTGGATTTTATGTTACAGCACTCGTCCACTCGTTCAATTCTCCACATGGACTGTTTGTTTACAGTGTTGCGCAAGCAGCTACACTGCAGGTTCGACTTCATTTGACGCTATGCAGACCTCTTGGTGATGTCAAAGTACCGCGATGTCAAAGTATGTTAAGGACTGCTAACTTCAGCTGCCTGCTTTTAAGACTGCTTTTCCAGCTGTAGCGGCGGACGCTCATCGCGGCTTTGCCGCTGTCCAGCAGGGCGGTCTTTCACCTCTGGAGCTGTCCAGTTCCTCCTGTCAGCACCTCTAACACTCTCACTCTCTCTGCCCGCCGCAGGATTCCCCTCCTCATCTGCTTCGGGTGCCTGTTGCCAGGCTGATTGCGGATTCCCTTACTGTGTCGTGTTGGATTTTCTATTGTTGTAAGATACTGTCTCCCACCGTTCGTTTGTCTGGCCGGAGACCAAATGTGTGTGGCTCTTCTCCCCAGTGCCTGTGTCTGCTCCCCGCCTCCAGCCGTCTGCCTCGGAGTGGCCTTTGCGCCCAGACGTGCTACTGTCTGTTTGCACCCATTATTGTTTAAATAAAGTTTTCTGTTATCTGCACTGGGATCCATTGCCTTTTCTTCAACTTAACAGAAATTATTATCTCTTAACCGAGGACAGCTGATTTTGTAGGCAATGGGCCAGCATATTATCATTAAATTAATAAAAATACACCTATTAAAGAACCTTATATGTGCTAAGGACCCCCTGATTATAACATTGATTCTTTTTCTTCATGAAAATGTTATTAATTTCCAACAGAATTAGCACTTTACTTAGTGGAACATGTGTCACAAGGTGACGATCTTTTGGGCGGAACCAAAAGTCGGGAAACTTTGGTTCCGCCCGGATGTTTCCGCCCAGACCGGAGAACGGAAACACCGGACATCCGGCGGTCTCGCGAGGGCTGTAATCAGCCGATTAAGCACAGCTGTGCATAGTTAAAGAGATCGCCGGGTAATTGGACAACTGGAGTACATGGAGGAGTACAAAAAGCACAGTTAAATCACAGTTCGGGAGTTCGGAAACGAGAGGGGATCGGCGCGGGGAAAGCTCCTCTGCCTAGGGCAGGACAAGTAAACACGCACCTTTTGAAGAGCCCGCAGGCTCCGTTGATCCGGGCTGCACTTGGAGCGCGCGGAGAGAAGACAGGAGCTGCCTGGGGCGAAAGAAAGGCGATACGTGGAAGGAGAAAAGGAGCACCCCGAAGAGAGAGTGTGCAGTTAAGTTCTCAGTGGATGTTACCGTAGAGGAAACCCTGTGGGTAGAAGAAAACAACGGTGATTGTGACACGCTTGGAGTAACCAAGGAGGAAGGAAACGAAGCAGTTTTGTAAACTAATCATCAAGAGGATCGCTGTGAGTATTGGCTCTGGATAACTGAAGCATAACTACTAACCTGTGTATTATCGGACGCCTCCAGGAAGGCGGCCCTACCCCTGACTTAGCGTGGTAGGTGGGCCGCAGGAATAAGTGGATTCAGCAGCCATAGCAACAGAACTAAAAAGCTCCGGCCGTGGTACCATCGCCCCCATTTGACCTTAGCGAAGAGGAGGACGTTGGGCGTCTCGTGTGTACACTTGTAGTGTGGGGGGGGTGAGTCCATGTCATTTGAAAACTTTTCACGTTGAAGTGGTGCTGTGTATTTGCTGTGGGTTGCTGTGCAAGTGCTGTGTGTCTTGTCAGACGTACCCCGCATCACCCCTTCCACTAAGGAGAGACGGAGAGGCTGACGGTTGTGAGCAACATCAATTATTGTATGCTGTGTGCGATTCAAGTGTAAAGTGACGGTGTGGGTTTTTGGAAGTCGCCCGTCCAGTGTGTCGACAGTTGCAGAGTGTGGCGGTGAAGATTGGGAAGCTGGCAGTGCGTGTGTGAGTACAACCACGAACCTGTACATTGCTACTTTACCTGTGTGTTCTATCTTGTGGCAGAAGTGAGAGGCGAAGGAGTTCCGCCGCCCCGTGGTCTCTACAAAGGGGCGCCCCTGTCCGGTATTCGATCGGCCTACGGGAATTGAGGATAGGGCAGCGCTCGGCCCGGTGAGACGGTGTGACGTTCGCCCCCTGCTGACCAGCGCATCCGCCGAGAGGGTTTTTGCCCCCGGCGCCCCCTAGGAAAACCATCGTCGTTCGTCTTTCTGTGCAGGCCAGCTGTCGTAAGCCGCCCCTGTACATTGTCGACCAGAACGCCGTAGAACGAACTGTGGACAGTCACACATGCCCGAGCTGAAAACAGCAGAGAGGTGAGAAGTATCCCAGCGCACTAACTGTGTTGTTGTGTCCAAGCTGCCTGTAAAGGAAGAGAGAACGAGAGTGAACGTCAGTAGAACGAACTGTGGACAGTCACATATGCCCGAGCTGTAAACAGCAGAGAGGTGAGAAGTATCCAAGCGCACTAACTGTGTTGTTGTGTCCAAGCTGCCTGTAAAGGAAGAGAGAACGAGATTGAACGTCAGTAGAACGAACTGTGGACAGTCACATATGCCCGAGCTGTAAACAGCAGAGAGGTGAGAAGTATCCAAGTCGCACTAACTGTGTTGTTGTGTCCAAGCTGCCTGTAAAGGAAAGGAGAACGAGAGTGAATAATTGGAGAACAGACTGTGTAATGTGATACCTACCCAGAGAGCTGTAAACAGCAGAGCCGGTGAGAAATACTCGAAGTCCAAATAACAGTGTTTTTGTGTCCTAGTGGCCACCTGTAGAGAGAAAGGAAAAACGAGTAATGCACGCCAAGAGAATGGACTGTGCGGAGATCCAGTTGGTGGTGGAGGAGAGCCTAGAGTGGCCATTATTTTAAGTTCCCCTTTTTCCCTTCCCTATTTACCCTTTTAATTAAATTAAATAAAGTACATTTTTAATTTATGCTTACCTTGTGTGTCTGGTCATTGGGGTGGCTTTGGGAATCTCCTCGAGGTGGGGAAAGGGGCGTGACCTTATTTACATCTGGGTCCACCCCTACCTGTGACACATGTTTTTGCCAAAGTTTCAAGAATCAGTGATTTAATAATTCTATGATTAAACAAATGGAACTTTTAAAAGTATTTTAAACAATTGCACAAAAGTTTTAAGGCATATTAAAAAACTTTGGAACATTTAGCGTGAATATTTATTCACATATATGCATTTCCTTGGCTGCTAAGCAACAGTTTATTCAATGATTCATTTATTTCCCGTAGGCCAGCTGCCACATCCCTAACAACAAGGATGAGGGCATCTTGATTAGTTGAAATGCCCAATTTTACAGCAGAAAATATTATTTTTACAGCTTGGTAAAGCTTTTGACCTGTAGCAAATTTTGCCCTTCATGACAACTGTTAGTGGGGTGAATTATTTTGTAACTCACCCTTTTAACTTATATTAAGCCTAATTCAGTGTTTGGCTACTTGAGTGAAGTGTAAACTGCCAATGCTGTCACTATCGTCGAGCTAGGTGGGTGTGGTTTCAGCAAGCAGCCACCTCAGTTTCACCCACATTCCGCGTCTTTACCCATTTTCGGTTATCAGCGAGTGAAGCACGGTGACATATGGCCAAAATGGCGACAACCAAGCTCCACCAACTATTGGCTTAAAAAAAAGCTCTTCACAAACCTATTGGTGATTTATTACAGTCTTTGGGTTGGTCAATATTTTTCCTTTTGTTTGCAGACTATCTTTGACACAAAGATGTTTTGGGGAATTCTTTTCATCAGTCTCTCACTGAATTTACGGTTCTGTGAGTCTACTAAATGTAAGTGATAAACTGATTTACTTTTTGCTCTTTAAACTCACATAAAACATCCAAATGTATTATATTTGAGTTGATATTTTATTCAAAGTGCTTTGAAGAATGCCTCAGTTGTTGTTTTTCACACTATTTTTAATTAACATGACATTTTAAGGTTCTGCAGTGAAGGGCATATTTTTAGTTCAAGATAAAGAAACATCTTGTACTTGCACCACTGATGAATCTGAAAATCTTATGGAAAGATTTAGATATAAGGCTCGAAGCTGCAAAGAAATTCAGGAGAAGTACAACATTAATGACGGTAAGATTTTTTCTATTCTTCTTCTTTTTATTCTAAGCATTTAACTATTGACATAATTGCTTTTGTCCACACAGATGGCCTATACTATCTGACCACAGAAAATGGGGTGATTTACCAGACGTTCTGTGATATGACCACAGCGGGGGGAGGCTGGACGTTGGTGTCCAGTGTGCACGAGAACAACATGTATGGAAAATGCACTGTTGGTGATCGCTGGTCAAGTGAGCAGGGCAATAACCCCAACCGCCCTGAAGGGGAAGGAGCGTGGTCAAACACAGTCACGTTTGGAACAGCACTGGCTGCTACCAGCGATGACTACAAGGTGTTTTTAATAATGAATATATAATTTATATAATTAATATAATATTACTTTTCAAATAGACATTTGTAGATTTTGTGTTTGTTATACAACTACAATTTAAAAAGGCTCATTACATAGAATTGACTGCCTTTGTGCCATCTATCACAGAATCCTGGATACTTTGACATTGCAGCACAAGATGTGTCTGTGTGGCACGTTCCTAATAACGTTCAGATGGAGCAGTGGAAATCTGCCTCAATCCTGCGATATCACACTACATCTCACTTCTTAAGTGACAACGGTGGAAACCTTTTCAGATTATTTAAGGTTAATGAGTTTTTGTTACTGGTCATTTACAGCAGACATCTCATAGCCACTTACAATGCATTGTTGGTATACGGCTGTGGGTTCCCAAATAATCATACCCATGATCTTGGCATTGCTGCCGTCATGATCTATTGAAAACACTACTCAATCGTATTATCATTTGTCAAGTTGTCAAGTTTTATAAGTCTAAAGAAGGTTGATGAATCTGATCAAACAGAGATTTTTGACAGTTATAATAATACTGGATGATGTTGGTTGTTACATAATGAAAAGAACCTTGAAAAATACTAAAGAATAATCATAGATACTATTACTCATAGTGTCACAGCTAGTCCGTGACATGTTTTGTGTTTTGCACTGATCCGTCTCACCTGGACTCTCATTGACTCATTACTCCAATACACTACACCTGTCTTATGTTTAATTGTCTTTGTATTTATATGCCTTTGTTCTGTCACACCGGTTGCCGGATTATTGTCATTGATACCCTGTCGTGACAGAATAATCCGGCCATATTGGACGCAGCAGGTTCACGGAGGGCGGCTCCCCCAGGAGTTTCGTCGAGGGGGAGTAGTGACATCGGGGTTCGTTCCCCATCAGCCCCGATGTCTCTTGGGGACCACCGTGAGCGATCGCTCGCTCCTGCGGGCCTGCGGGAGGAGGATCGGCCCAGGCGGTCCCCCAACGGTTGAGTCGTCGTCGACGGTCCCTCGGAGGACCACCATCCTGCTCGCAGGGGGATCCGGAACGGACCACGCCCGATCATTTCCCCGGGGTGGCTACCGAGCGAGGGTCTCCGTTTCCGCGAGGGGATGGGAGATGATCTCCGGGGGCATCTGATCGTCGACGATTCCCAGGAGGGGGGTAATTCGTCTGCCTCGGTTCTCGGAGCGATCGCTCCGGTTCTCCTGGCGCAGTTCGGCCAACCGTCCTGTTGGTCTCATCCCGGCGGCTGCCGGCTTCGCCAGGGTCCCCAAGCCCTCCACCCCTCCCTTGGACTCTCGCTACCAGACTTTGTTTTTGTTTTGTGTTTAGGTGAGTGTCTGGTAGCCACTCGTAGAGGGAGGGGTTATGTCACAGCTAGTCCGTGACATGTTTTGTGTTTTGCACTGATCCGTCTCACCTGGACTCTCATTGACTCATTACTCCAATACACTACACCTGTCTTATGTTTAATTGTCTTTGTATTTATATGCCTTTGTTCTGTCACACCGGTTGCCGGATTATTGTCATTGATACCCTGTCTGTTTCCTGTGTTTATGTTCCTGTGTTCCTGCTTTCACCTTGTTTCCCTCGTGTTTTTATTATTAAATGTTATTTATTTTGAACCTTGCGTTTGCGTCCTGTCCTTACAACCCTGTCGTGACACATAGATACTATTTAACATTGTGCAAAACAGTACCATTATTGTAAAAATACTCAATTACAAATACTACTATAAATACTCAATTAATCTTTATCTGTTTTTCAGAAATACCCAGTGAGTTTTGGAATAGGGGACTGTCGCAAGGATGATGGACCTTCTATTCCAGTTGTGTATGACAGTGGTGATGCAGAATACACCAAAACCCTTTATGGTCCTCATGCAAGAGGTGTGATAATATCTCAATATTCATTTAATTTCAAGCCATTTTTATGTATATCAATATTATCAACAGATTTATTTATCCACTTCTAATATAGGTTCTGAAAATGTTCATTCCAGTGATGCCATAGAATAAACATTTTGGGTTCTCAAATGGTTCTTAAAGGGATAGTTCACCCAAAAATGAAAATTCTGTCATTCTGTCAGAATTCATCATTTACTCACTTGTTACAAATCTGTATACATTTCTTTGTTCTTATAAACACAAAGGAAGATATTTTGAGGAATGTTTGTAACCAAACCGTTTGTGGACACCATTCACTACATGGTATTCTTTTGTCCTACTATAGAAGTGAATGGGGCTTATGATCGGTTTGGTTATGAACATTCCTCAAACTATCTTCCTTTGTGTTCATCAGAATAAAGAAATTCATTTTTGGGTGAACTATCCCTTTAAAAGAAGCACTTCTTCATACCTTTTTATAGACCGAAGAACCTTTATCCACTATGAAGAAAAGAACAAGTAGTTTATATAGGCTGCGTCCGAAAACTCAAGGCAGTGACTTGTTTCCTTGCTGCCTCATGAGCAGTAATGGGCAGTGACGCGTTACTGTAATCCGATTACTTTTTTCAAGTAACGACGTAAGGGATTACAATTGCAAAAACAGTAATTAGATAACTGTTACTTCCCCCGTAAGCAGGCTTCGTTACTGCATTATTTAACCTTAATTTTGTTTCGTGAAACTGTCTCGTGTCGTGACGCGAGTCGAGTGACAATGACGTATGAGCGCCGCGCCATCAGTCAGTGTAGTGTTGAACATGAAGAGACAACATGGAGCGCTTGGAAGTACCGACATTACATTGAGTTTAACACAGTTAAAGGTGACAAAAACATCAGCGTCCGCTGTACAGGAATGTGAAACTTAGTGAAAAAAACCCTGAACCCCCAGCTGACATGACCGCTGCAGCTCCATTTCATACACGTTCATGCGAAAGCTGATGTAAATAACAGACTATATCTATATTTCATGGATTATACGGATTTGTGGACAAGCTGACATGACCGATGTGGCTCCATCTCATACACGTTCACGCGAAATCTGATGTAAACAACAGACTATATATCTATATTTCATGGATTATACGCATTTGTGGACAAAAATGGTCATTTGATGAATTATATTAGACTGATTTTATGTGTTATTCACACATCTGAAACAGACCGGATTCGACTCGCGATTGTTATATTAACACCAAGGTAAGAAGTCCCGTTTATATTCTGCATGTTGTCATCTGGACTTCTGTAACAAAATACTAAATTTATCATGCTAGAGCATCTGTATCTCAAAACAGAGACCATACGCTGATGCTAAACACGTAGACCTTTTAAACGATGTATAGTAATGTTAATATTATTAATGTTTGTAGACATTAGGCTATATAGATATTGTTAGCAGCGTTAAAAAAACGGCGTCATCACGCCCACGAATTAGTGGGCGTCGAGAGGTCAAAACAGAGAATGTTTCATTTGATTCAATTTTAGATGATGGAATATGCAGAAAGAATAGAATTAGGCTGAAAGGTCTTGGCCCGGTTGCATAAAGCACCTTAAGTTTTTCCCTTAAGTATGACACTTAAGGGGTAAATTCCCCTTACCTACTGTGAGAGAATAATTTAAGGGTGTTGCATACAGTATAATCCCTTAAATGGTTCTCTTAGGTAAGGGTAATCGTTAAATGTTTCATGACAGCGACCCAGGTTTGTTGTTATAAAATACTATTGTTGCCATGGAAATGCAACAGAAAAAACTTTTTTTTTTGCATCTCCCTTAAGTTTAAATGAAACATAAGGGTGAACATAAGGGAAAATTACACTTAAGGTGCTTTATGCAACCGGGCCCTGTTGCTTTATACTGTAGCATATTCATGTTGTGCATCATGTTTTTGAAAAGTAATTAGTAAAATAACTATAAAAGTAACTGATTACTTTTTAAAAATAACTTGACCAACACTGCTCATGAGGCAAAGCCTTCGGGGACATGAAGGCAGCTCAGAGAAAGGATTTCGGACACACTTCAAAGGCAGCGTGTTTGAAATATAAACAGAGAGCGCCTTTGTGATAACTAATCACATATTTGCAAACTACAATACTAATTTCTCACTAGAAATGCAATTAAAAGGTGTAAAAAGTGAAAATATACATTTATTTGCACAAATTTTGTGCTCCAGTCCCTTCCTTGGCTGTCATTTTATTTTTTCAAACTCTACCAGGCTCGACCAATCACATTCTCATTGTACGCCCACGCATAGAATTGTGGGACAAGAAAATGGAGGTATCTCAGGAGAAAGGAAGTAAACCTAACATTGAATTCGGACATGCCTTGATGCCTTCCTACCTTGAAAAGCTGTCGCAGAAGGCAGCAATTTAGAGTTTTCGGACACAGCTATCTTCACCTTTGATAATAATGTATTTTATAGTTTATATAATAACATGGCTGGAAAAAAGTAGGAAATAAAGTAAGATTAGTCCCTTTATTGATTACCATATAATATAAACTATTTCTTAAATTGAATCTATATTGAATCTGTATATTTTAGGGGAATTTGAGTCTGGGTTTATCACATTCAGAGTCTTCAATAATGAGAAAGCTGCCATGGCTGTTTGTTCTGGTGTTAAACCAGTTGGATGTAACACTGAACATGTAAGTTACTACAAAAATGAGTCACTAGTATTTAATCAAAAATTACTTTTCTGTTCTGAAAACAATTCACTGTAATGCCTTATGTAAATAACAAACTTTTAAACAATGTGAACTGCAAACAAAATATACATTATTCTGCATGATTAAATAAAAAAACTTGCTTTTTACAGTACTGTATTGGTGGAGGTGGACACTTTCCAGAGGACGCCCCTAGACAGTGTGGAGATTTTGCAGGTTTTGACTGGGATGGTTATGGTACCGGTGTAGGCTGGAGTACATCAAGAAATCTAATCGAAGCAGCAGCACTTATGTTTTATCGCTGAAAATCTATTTTCAGAAAATCAAACCAGACATAATTCCAGAATCATCAGCATGTATGCCTATTCTGTACTTTGTGTCTTTATAAGAATCAATTAAATGTCATTAACCCACCCTGTTACAGCAGTGCTTTTTCATACCACCGATTTGAAAAAACTTTCCAAAAGGGAACAGCAGTACTGAGAGGTATGAACATGTGGAGGACTTCTCCCCCCAGAATCCCCTGAATCACACTGTGATAAGAATGAGGAAAGTGCAGGTCCACTGCCTTATCAATTTAAACCTTTGAACCCTCACGTGCATACAGGAGAATGTGAACACAAAGCAGATGAAGCGCATAAAATAACTATTCAACAGGCACGTGCAGAGGGGGGGGGGGCGGCGGGTGCCCAAGCACCTGCCCCTTTACCCCTGGATGACCAAAGTGCCCTTTTTGTCAAGGCATTTTTTTGTAATTAAATGCCCTTTTGTGAAGGCCTGCCCAATCTAACTATTAGTAAAATTAATAAAAAATAATTTAGACGCAAATAAAATTAGTCACATGATGACGTATTGACCTTTCATTGGACAATCTCTTTAGGGACGATCATCACTAGCTAGTTCACAGCGCTGGCAGCGCCCACACGTGCACGACACGGTGCGCAGGACAGGGAGGATCCCCCTCGAGCCGGCATTGAACCGAAGCGATATGCTTGTTATATTATTATTATTTTACAAGAACAACGTGAGGAGAGCATGCACAGCTTTTGTTTATTGCTGTATGTGTGTATTAACATCTCTACAACGTTAGATGCAAACAGGGCTATCAAGTCTCACGCATTCGGCGGGAGACACACGCACTTCAGCCAGTTTACACGCCAGTGACGCCACACCTTGTATTTCTCACGCTGAAAATAAAACATTCTTCCCATATAAAAACAATGGATGAGGCAGAGAACGTACCTGCCTTTGCCTCATCCATTGTTTTTATATGGGAAGAATGTTTTATTTTATTTTATTTTATTATCGGGAGTTCATACAGGTAGCTGTCTCAAGTTTTTAGGTGTGCTCAACTTCACGCAGCAATGCAAGAACCAAAACGCTTATGACATCAAAGTACCGCGAGAAATATTCGGGAAATCATACGGAGGAGTTTGATTTCAAATCGCTCTCGCGCTGTTCTAATGTCATCCACCTGTCATGCGGAGTTTGTTGGAGGAGCAAGATCCGATGAATACGGTAAAAAACTCGTTTAATTTTTGTATCATATTGAATTTACGATTCCTGGACTCGCCTTTGATAAAAGACAATGTGAGCTGATGTTGGGTAATATAGCCATACTCGTGCTAAATTATTAACTCAGTCAAAAACTCTCCAGCTTTGCAACCAGTTTTAGTTTACCTGAAAATAAAGAAAGTACTAGAGGCTTCATAAAATGAATGAAAGGAGAGATGAATGTCATTATTTTATTGCCGTGTCATCAAGGCATCAAAGTGTGCAAAAACACAACACAAACACGATTCAAAACTATAGGCTACTCTCTTTGTATACAAATTTCGAACAGGATTAGAATAGAATAGAATTATATTTTAAATATGACAACAAAAACACAAGACTGTAAACGTAATAATATCTTAATGTCACAATGCAATAATATCATATAATTTCAAAACTGCATATACTGTTGACACACACAAACACAAAATGAAATGCACTGTAAGTCGTTTTGGATAAAAGTGGCTGCCAAATGCATAAATATATAGATATAAAACTCAGTCTATATAGATTTTTCTCTCTCACTCTATTTGCAAGGACAATAAAGGAAAACGTTAGACTTAAAATCATCTTTCTATTCTGTATTACTTTATTATTTGTTTTAGTTGTGTGCTTGCGTGTCAGCGAGCAAAGTGCCCTTTTTATTTTTTGAGCACCTGCCCCTCCAATTGTCTCTGCACGGCCCTGCTATTCAAAGTTTATCTTGCATATAAATGCTGACGTATTGTGATCAATCATGGCCATTGGAAGCAAACAAATTTTGTTTGTCCAAAACATTTACCGGAGTAGATGCCGTTATCTTGTATTTTGTGCCTTGTATTAGCTTTTATAGTCTAAAAGCTTTGCTTACCTCATTGTGTCACAGAAGTGTATTGGGAGAAAGTAGTAAAGAGTTGAATTTATATGGACTCTAAATGAGCCAAGTGGAATGGATATGAGGACGCAGCAGCATGGAAGTCAGGCTGTGACTATAAAGCTTTTCAAAAACCATAGTTAAATAAACAGTATGTAAGAAATGTATATCAATTAATGATAGAATGGCCCTGATATATCACTAGACATTAAGAAAACATTTTCATTTCAAATACTTATATCACTGACAACAGTGGTCTGGCCAGGATATTGTTGCAGGAGCTAGTTGCAGCCCTCAACTGATGTTTATGTTGTCATGTTGTGTATTGGCCACCAGTTGTGTGATTGCAGTAACAGTTTTAGCCACAAGTTTTGTGATTGCAGTAACAGTTTTGGCCACAATCCTACATACTGTTCCTTTAAACCATGGTTAGTGTGGTAAAACCATAGTTTTGCTGATAGTAATCAATACACCAAAAAAAACATGGTTACTACACTTTTACCACAATAAAACCATGGTTAATTTTCGTAAGAGATAGTAAGCTTACCCGAAATGTTTTACTCCAAAACATTATAGCAAAAAACTTACATTTCACCTTAAAGGCACCACTTTTATTGTAGTCATAATAAAGTTTGTTTTTATGTCAAAACAATAACTTAATTTAGTTACGACTTAATGCAGAAATGGTAACGCAACAACACGTGTATGACGTGTCTTGTGGTTAAACTGCCGACCAATCAAAATGCAGTGGTCGACAGCTTATAAAAACTTATTTACAGATAAAACTTAAAAACAGAATAATGCCTAAAAGCTGCTGTGTGAAGAGGTGTATAGCTAACAAGCCAAAAAACCCAGAAATAAGTTTTTATAAGCTGTTGAGCCCAAAAAACGAGCGCTTAAAAACACAAAAGTGGAAACAGGCAACTTTTTACAGTACTTCTATTAGTAGAACTGCGTCCATTAGGGGGAAACGTAATCGGCAATCCACTTTTTTCTCCTTAAAGGCTGGGTTTTACGGCTCAACAGCTTATTTAAACTTATTTCTGGGTTTTTTGGCTTGTTAGCTGTACATATTGTCACACAGCAGCTTTCAGGCATTATTCTGTTTTTTGTTATAAGCCAGAAATGAGAAGGAGGCGGCCTCTCGCAATACAAAGTCAATGGAGACGGTTGGATTGTTTTCCCCCTGGTGGGCGTGGTTTTCAGGTTATGACGTGCTGTGCTCTGTCTCTGGATCCAACCCCGCCCCCTGGATGTCATGTTCTGCAGTGAGGCGCTACTGGAACTGAAATCAAATAAATAATAACACTGTTTTCTTCATTCTATAAATTTAATTATTAAAATATTTAAAAATATTTTAATCGTTTTAAAGCTACAGAAGTAATTTCCCTTTGCCTTCTGTTGTTTGCTTAACAAAATGACATAAACATAAGCAGATTTTTTAGGGTTCTGCCACTTTAAGACTGGATAAGCATGGATCCATATATTCATATCCGACTTCTTTCTGAAACTGTTTGCGTTCACTTTAAGACATAACTGTTTGTATAAGAATACTTGCCAATACTTGCCTGTATTGCATAATTTCGTGTGTTTAAGAGAGAAAGATTCTCGTAAGAGAGATTCTGGGAAAAGCATGTCTTGGTGCGTGCTGATGAGTCTCCCATTATTGTGTTATTGTTGACCATATTGCCAATTTACACACATGACATTTCTGTTAGATATATTTGTTTTATATGTATATTTACTGATAATACCAGTGGTGCTGTGCTATTATTCTTATTCTATTCTAATGTTAATGTAAGTCTTAGAATGGTGATTATTGTTATTATTTCTCTTGTTTCTTTGTAGACCATTACATTGTATTTCATGTCATATCAGTGCATATGCAGATTCATTGACAGCCTAGTTCAAAGACTTCTCCTCTTCTAATTCTCCGACCGGAATCTGGTCCATATTTGGCCGCCTCAACCAGCTAAAACTTAAATGTAGTGAGGTTTACTACAGGTTTATAATGGTGGTGTGCAGTGGAGTTTAAACTTTTCACCCCAGCACCATGTCATAAAATTAGACATTTCAAGTAACCTTCTCACCATCATAAACAAAATAACTTTTCAATATTGCATTCAGGTAGAGGGACACCAAATATATATATGTTCACTTCTGACCTTTGTAACAACAGCACCAAAGTGTCCAGAAGAAAGTAGCGTTGGCTTTGTGCGCTGGACTGCAGGAGGAGAGTCGCAGTCGCTGACAGACACCATGGTATCCTGGTCAATGACCTGCGAGAAGGTGGCGTTCAGCCGTCTGTTGACAATGACACGACCGTTCATTGCTGAAATGGCTTGAGCTGCAGCTTCAGGGCTCGTGAAACACACAAGACCGAACCCTCGGCTGCGGCTGCCGTTCCTCACCACCTGAGAACAGAAACATCCATGGATTGTTGATATCAAGAATTGAATTGTTGATATCAAGAATTAACATTGTTACTAGTAGTGGGAATGTAATTTGTTGATATCAAGAATTGCCATTGATACTAGTAGAAATGTAATATCTGATATCAAAAATTAAAATTTTAACTAGTGAAAATTGAATTGTTGATATCAAGAACACAAAAAATAAAAGTTAAAACGGCTTTCCATATTGGTGATGGTCCAAAACGTGGAGAAGACTCTTTGAAGCTCCTGATCCGTCCAACTGTATGGCAGATTGTTCACATAGAGATGAACTCCCTGTAAAGACAACACATTAAAACACAAGTCAAGTTAATCTACTCTGACACATTTCATGTTCACTGAAGATCTGATCACATATTTTTATGAGTTTATGTGGAATACTGTGAAGAGGCTCTTGTAGCTCATCTTCATACGGTCATGGTTGGCCTTCTCAGCCTGATGCTCCTGAAATGATCTGTAGTGGCTGATGGACCTTTTGACACAAACATCAGCTGTTAGTCCATCACTGAGACACTCATCTACATTCAGTTGATCACATTTACTAATATTAATACTTTAACATATACAGGCTCTACCAGTTGAGCTACACTTCAACAGAAACTTTTTTTAGCATTTCATCTAAGCAGTAATGATATTCATCAATGTTTCACTCACAACAGTTATAGTATTAGTTTTACCCCTAAAGGGTTAATTGTCTTCTCTGTTAATTCTCCAGTGAGGTCTCTTTAAATTTTCATAAAAGCAGATGAGCAAATGTTCTTGCCTTATTAGGATGTAAATCCCGCATCCTTAAATCCATATATAGAAAACCTCCACACCTCCGTAGACTCCTATATAAGCCAACTGTTGACAAGAATTGTCTCGGTTACGAATGTAACCCTCGTTCCCTGAAGGAGGGAACGGAGACGTCACGTCGTGACCGACGAATTGGGAACTCGCTTAGAGAGACCAATCTGCTTCTAATAATACTAAAACGCCAATGAACTTGGCATTGAGATATTTGCATAATGCTGGCGCCGCCCCGCCAGGTGCGTATATAAGCAGGCAGCAGGTGCAAATAGGGAAATTAGCTTCTTTTTCACTGAGAAAGCCGGAAAGTGTGACCGGCCGTAACAGCAGGTGGCAGCACCTGTGGCAATGGGACGTGACGTCTCCGTTCCCTTCTTCAGGGAACGAGGTTTACATCCGTAACCGAGACGTTCCCTTTCAGTCGGTCATTACGACGTCACGTTGTGACCGACGAATTGGAAATCCCTACCAAAACGCCACTAGGGGCTGACCTCTTCCAGTGTCTGCAAAAAGCCCTCCGATTCCACTTAAAGGGACACTTCACCCATTTGCATAAAGCTTTGTATAGTTAGAACCCCAGTCATGTTTTTGAATGGTCATGCATCATTTTCCCAGTTGTCGCTGAGACAGGAGAAATACAGATTTCAGTGTTGCACTTCCTTCTTTCAATGATGTAAAAATCATCATTTTGCATCATTGAAAGAAGGAAGTGCAACGTCTTTGTTGAGGGAGTGAGAGTACAAACACCCATTTTCTCGGTCAAATAGGCACCAAATTCTAAATGTATGTTACATTTCGACTACAAATATAACACATTTAATAAAGATTAATGTTTCTACGGGTGAAATGCTCCTTTAAGGAGATGGAGCATTACATTGTATTTCATGACATATCAGTGCATATGCAGATCTATTGACAGCCTAGTTCAAAGACTTCTCCTCTTCTAATTCTCCGACCGGAATCTGGTCCATCTTTGGCCGCAACAACCAGCTAAAACTTAAATGTAGTGAGGTTTACTACAGGTTTATAATGGTGTCGTGCAGTGGAGTTTAAACTTTTCACCCCAGTACCATGTCATAAAATTTGACATTTCATGTAACCTACTCACCATCATAAAAAAGTAATTTTTCAATATTGCATTCAGGTAGAGGGACACCAGATATAAAAATGTTCACTTCTGACCTTTGTAACAACAGCACCAAAGTGCCCAGAAGGAAGCAGCGTTGGCTTTGTGCGCTGGACTGCAGGAGGAGACTCACAGTCGCTGAAAGACACCATGGTCTCCTGGTCCATGACCCGTGAGAAGATGGCGTTCAGCCGTCTGTTGACAATGACACGACCGTTCATTGCTGAAATGCCTTGAGCTGCAGCTTCAGGGCTCGTGAAACACACAAACCCGAACCCTCGGCTGCGGCTGCCGTTCCTCACCACCTGAGAACAGAAACATTCAATACATGTGCTGTATTTTATCTACTTTAAATTTCAATTACATTATTACTCATAGGAAGTGTTACATTTCTCCTATTAGTCTTTAAAAAAAGCATCATACCTCAGCATTAGTGATGGTCCCAAACGTGGAGAAGACTCTATGAAGCTCCTGATCTGTCCAGCTGTAGGGCAGATTGTTCACTTAGAGAGGAACTCAACAAACACATGTCAAGTTAATCTACTCGGACACATTTCATGTACACTGAAGATCTGATCACATATTTTCACCAAAAAAATCTTTTAGCACCAGCTCCCACTGCTTTCTTTAAAAGTTTATTTGGAAAGACATACATGATGAACTGTTGGAAAGTGTTTTGATTAAATGTTTCACTCACATCAGTTATAGTATTAGTTTTACCCCTAAAGGGTTAATTGTCTTCTCTGTAATTTTTCAGTGAGGTCTGTTTTTATTTCTGTCAGAGCAGATGAGCAAATGTTCTTGCCTTTTTAGGATGTAAATCCAGCATCTATACCATATATAGAAAACCTCCACACCTCCTTAGACTCCTATATAAGCTGACTGTTGACAAGAATCTTGAAGAATCATCTTTTACATCTTGGTTATTTCTGAAGACGGTGTGGAAGAGCCACAGGTGACAACAATACAATACAGGTAAGAGGTGTTGTCACAAGCCAGGGGCTGGCTGCTAGTGTTTAAGCCACGCCCCTTCTAAACTTCCACCTCGAGGAGGTCCCCAAAACCAACCCAATGACCAGACAACAACGAGTACAGGTAAGTATAAAAATATTCTTTATTTGTTTAAATAGTTAAAATATACGGGGGCTTGGGGAAAAGGGGAATTAAAAACTAAAATCAGGATCTGCCCTCCAGGGGGCCACGGCCGAATGAATGCCAGAGGGAAGGGGGGGGGTTTGCGTCGGGGAACTGGCTCCCGCCTCTGGTTCCCTCTGCCCGTGGCGCGCTCCTCTTCCTTCCTGGAGGCAGAATAAATCACAATGAGTGTTGGTATGGACTTTTCCTGTCAGTGTACCTTTATTTAGCGCACGGCGGTTCGCCGCCTCTTTCCCACAGCTCCTTGCTCGTTGACTCACTCTCCTTCCCTATTCTCTCTCTCTCCACAGACTCCAGCTGGGACACGAGGACACAGTGAATCGGTTTCGAGGGTTTCTCTCACCTCCGCGCTGGGTACAACTCCCGGGTAGGTATGGCTCTCTTCACAGCTCAGTATCTCGGCACTCACTCTGACTCTCTTTCTCTCCACAGACGGCTGCTGGGATACAGGGGCACAGTGAATCGATTTCAAGACTTTCTCTCACCTCTGTGCTGGTTACAGCTTCTGGGTAGGTATGGCTCTCTCTCCACAGCTCAATATCTCAGTGTTCACGCTGGCTCTCTTTCTCTCCACAGACGACTGCTGGGATACAGGGATACAGTGAATCGATTTCAAGGCTTTCTCTCACCTCTGCGCTGATTACAGCTTCTGGGTACGTATGGCTCTCTCCACAGCTCAATATCTCAGTGTTCACGCTGGCTCTCTTTCTCCTCACAGACGACTGCTGGGATACAGGGATACAGTGAATCGATTTCAAGGCCTTCTCTCACCTCTGCGCTGGTTACAGCTCCTGGGTAGGTATGGCTCTCTCCACAGCTCAATATCTCAGTGTTCACGCTGGCTCTCTTTCTCTCCACAGACGACTGCTGGGACACGGAGACACAGTAAATCGATTCCAAGGTTTTCTCTCACCTCTACGCTGATTACAGCTTCTGGGTAGGTATGGCTCTCTCCACAGCACAATATCTCAGTGTTCACGCTGGCTCTCTTTCTCTCCACAGACGACTGCTGGGATACAGGGATACAGTGAATCGATTTCAAGGCTTTCTCTCACCTCTGCGCTGGTTACAGCTCCTGGGTAGGTATGGCTCTCTCCACAGCTCAATATCTCAGTGTTCACGCTGGCTCTCACGACTCACTCACTTCCCTGTTAATCAGCAGACAAAACAGGTTATACGGTAGCTTACAGGGTGGCGGGCTTACGCTGGCTGGCTATGCAATGCGTCGATTGAACAGTGGTTTGTAATGGGACGCCGGGGACCAAGACCCTCTCGGTGAACTCGTTGGTTGACAGAGGGGCGAGAACGTCACGCCGGCACACCGGGTCGAGCGCTGCCCTTTCCTCGAGACCCGTTGGTCGATCGAAAACTGGACCGGGGCGCCCTTTCGTCGAGACCTCGGGCCGGCGGATCTCTTTCGCCTCTACTCTGTGATGATGAAAAAGACACAAGTAAGGTAACAATAGTAGATGTGATACTCACACACACCGCCAATCGCACAGTGCTTCGCCGCCACTCGGTGATACTGTTAGACTGAAAACACTATACAGCATAATCGTACAGGTATTCTATAGCGCCGTTTTTCCTCTTCGTCGTCCCGGGACGAGTGACTGAAGGCGGGGTTACGTCAGACAAGACACAGCACTCTCACTGCAATACACAGCATTACACAGCACCACTTCAAGTGAAAATTTCTACATCCAAAGACTCACCCACCACGCTCAGTGCACACAATAGACACCCGTCCTCTTCCACTTCGCTCTGGGCGAGAATAGGGAGATGGTAGACGGCCTAGTATTTGTTTGTTGTCGTCACTGTAGCTGCTTCCACATGAGAACCCTTCAGCTCACCCACCACGCTGGTACAGGGGTAGGGCCACTCAGTCTCTAATTTCTGTCTTTCTTTGTCCTAGGTTGACTTCACGCTGTAATAACTCCAGATGCATAGACAGGGCGTTTTCCAGCCACCAACACCACTTTTCCACAGGTGTATACTCACAACAGTAAGTTTTCCTCTTCCTCCGTTTCTCTCATCCAACGTCAGTATCCGTCTAGTATGCCACCTATAAGGTCATCGATATCCTCATTAGCATCGATCTACGATCCAAACGAGAGAGAGAGAGAGCAATACAGCGATCCAAATAGCGGATCCGGCGAGCCCAACTCGGCGCTACGATACACATCAACACACAGCGGATAACATCAGCCAAGACTGTGGTTTAAGTTGTTCTTAAATACTCTCCTGGTGTTACTCTCGTCCAATCACCCGGCGCTCCTGTTAATAACTCCCAGCTGTGTGTAATTTGGCTGCTTATAGCGTTCGCGACGCTACCGGATGTCCGGTGTTTTCTCTTACCGGTCCGGGCGGAAACATCCGGGCGGAACCAAACCTTCCCAATTTTTGGTTCCGCCTAAAAGATCGTCACTCCTGTGACAGTGTTTTTTCTGCTTTATCTGACATTGAATAGTTGAAGAGCGGGTTCATTGTGTAACCACTTATTGTCACAGGCCACCAGTGTTTGGAATAACGCCGTTTAAAAGAACGGCGTTACGTAACGACGTTCATTTTTCAGTAACGGGCTAATCTAATTAATTACTTTTCCCACCGTTACAACGCCGTTAACGTTACCGGACGTTAAATGCGGTGCGTTACTATGCACTGACTTAACCTGTGTGATCCAAACGCAACCCTGGGTCACACAGCTAGTGAGGAGGTAGGTTAATAACGAGATAAGCGATTATGATTGGCTAAGGCAGAGTAATGTGTTTCATGGTAGCCAATCAGAGCCAGTGTTGTTATACACATGCCAGCGCACGCGCCTGCGGCGACACACACACACAGGGCGAATTCCAATCGAAAGTGATGATCACTATGCCCTATTCCCTTCGAAGATCAAATCTCTTGATGTATAAACTCTAGATAAAGTTGCACAATGTTGTCTGATAGTGTGGCTAATTAAAATACACTTGGTGATAAAATACAGCGTCTTTTTCTGTTTATTTGGATTTTACATCCCCTTCGCGAAGTGCCCTTCAAGGGCGCACAAACGGCATTTGGAATTTACCCACACACACGCAACAGCTAAACAGAGATTCGCGGCAGCAGAAGAGATGGCGAGTCAGGAGGAGCAATCCGATGAAAAGTTGGCATTTTCAAGGTGGAGATATAAGCACTACTTCAAATTCATTGTGGTCAAAGCAAGAACGTGCATGTAATGTGTACATTATGTCCGGGAGCGAAGACTTTGTTGACATCCGTTGTAAGCAACTCTAACAATATGATTCATTAAATTAAACTGTTTACTTTTTTAATGAAGAAAACGAAATACAGCAGCCTATGTTTTCCAGACTATTTATCTCAGTTTGATTTATTTAATTTGCTACAGTTATTGCAAACACACTTTATATTATTTAACTGTTTACTTTTGAAGAAAATACCTGAAGTACAGAATGTCTACCAGACCAGTTGTCTGACATTGGGAGTTTGATTCATTTAATTAAGAATACGACTACAGAGCAAACACACTTTTTGTTGTTTAAAAGTTAACTTTTTGTGAACAAAACACTTGGAAGTACAGGTTGTTTACTTGACCAGTTGTCTCAGGTTGAGAGAGTTTTATTTCATTTAGTTTGCTGAAGTTAAATGCACTTTATATGGTGTAACTGTTTACTTTTCTTACAAAGATAATACTTGAAGTGTAGGATAAAACTCTTGCTGTCTGTTGACGTGCAATAAATATGGAAAGTTATGTATGAACACCTGTCTGTTCTACTCATTTCAACTGACATGTGAAAACTGCTAAAAAAATACAAATTCTTTGACATATAGCAACTTTTTTTAACCGTAACGCAAATAGTTACTTTCCCTGGTAACGAGTTACTTTTATTATAGAGTAATTCAGTTACTAACTCAGTTACTTTTTGGAACAAGTAGTGAGTAACTATAACTAATTACTTTTTTTAAGTAACGTTCCCAACACTGCAGGCCACAGGTGGGCCCAAACAGTTTACGTAACTATTAAATGATAAATGCCTATTCTTAAACTAAAAATAAAATATGGTTGTTGACAAATTATATATGGTTGTAGTTTTGTATGGTGTGTAGTTTTGCAAAAATTGAGACTCTAGAGAGACTAATATTGTAAAATATGATGGGTCCACAGGTGGGCCTAGGTTATTATAATTAAAAACAATTAAAGCTCCCATAACACAACCTGTTTCAGCATATCTGATGTTAACCTGGAGTAGCCTACCTTAAGAGTAGTATTACATCCTTAATATCTTCGAAGAGTCTTTAGTTTTATCAGATTTATAAAAAACATATAATATATACTTATATACTTATAATATATATAATATGCCTAACACACCTATTTCCAACATAACACAGAAGTCTTACTTACCGCTTGCAACTCATGACCCGGTTGAGACTATTCAATAAAATCCAGCGTTAAACAAACACACACATAAAACTCCGCTGCTACCCCGGATTTCTTCTCCTTACATCCAAAAAACGTCTCGGTTACGTATGTAACCCTCGTTCCCTGAAGGAAGAGAACGGAGATGTCACGTCGTGACCGACGAATTGGGAACTCGCTTAGAGAGACCAATCTGCTTCGTAAACTACTAAAACGCCAATGAACTTGGCATTGAGGTATTTGCATAATGCTAGCGCCGCCCCGCCCCGCCAGGTGCGTATATAAGCCGCAGGTGCAAATATGGAAATTAGCTTCGTTTCGCTGAGAAAGCCGGAAAGTGAGACCGGCCGATAAACAGCAGGGAGCAGCCCTGTGGTGACGGGACATAACAAAGAGCTGGTCTGAGGTCCTGAGGCTTTGCGTGCGAGCCACGTAGACGAGACGGCTGGGAACTGAAGCCAAGCACCCAGGAACCGTACGAGGAGAATTAACGACACTACCGAAGTACCCGCGGTGGGGCAGCGAAGCGAGACAGGTGAGACTGCCGGTGCGTCTGCTGTGACAGCATAAACACCTACAGTATGTGTGTGTGTGACACTGACCTGAGCCCGCTGAGGGTGACGGTCGTCTCCTGCGCGGAGAGCGCAGACTCCGGAAAAACACCCGCTAGCGATAGAGGAGAGGTAGGCGAGCAGGTGTGTGCCCGCTCACGGCTCTCTCGATCCTCCGGAGACCTGGAGAGGAAAGAGGAATGCACTCTTATGTGTGGTTAAGTGGGTACCGGCTGGACAGCCGGTGGAACATATGCAAACCAAGGTACCAACCATATGGGCGGGACGGTTCGGGTGGAAAGGGGTTAATATCTCCAACTCTACCGTTTCCTGCCGCTCGAGCTGGCACGGCCGCCATCTCCGGGACGACTCCGCCTCGGAGGGAAAAGAAATGGGCACCCCTCTGATGCTGCAGACGTGACGGGACCAGAAGGAGGTCCAATGGATTCGGCAGAAATCGTAGAACACGACTCTACAGTCTCCACCGGAGCCTCAACCGGCTGAGGATGAGAAGGCCGGTAGGTGGAGGACCTCCGTCCTACTCAGCGAAGTGATGCGAAGAGCGTCCTGCGAGCGCTTGACAGCCGCACCATGGCAGCGTCAGCACTGCAAAGACGTGGACGTCGTTCCCGTAGAAACGACAGACCTCTCCGCAATCCAAGAGGGTTATGCTCTCCACGAACGCAGCCTCGGAATGCTCGATGCCCAAGCACGAAGACAGCGCTCGTGACCGTCACTGGAATCCCTGTACTTCTCGCATCCAAGATCGCACGGAGGAAAAGCTATCCTGAAAAGGACGCTGATCTCCGAATATACGAGAGAGTGGCTGTCTTTAAAAAGACACAAAGCTCTCACGTATCACTCTTTAGGGAAATCACTCTTTAGGTGCTCAGCTGATGATGCGCACAGAGAGAGGCAACGCACACACTAAACTCAAAACAAAAAAGATGCAGAGCAGTGGAATTCTGCGAGCGTCCGCTGTGTTAGTACTGCTAGTCAATCAACTTCAGCAACCGTTCCCAGAAGAGCAAGTAGCTTCTCAGTAGCAGATAATGCCGGCTTTCGAAGCGAAAAAGCAAATTTCCATATTTGCACCAGCGGCTTATATACGCACCTGGCGGGGCGGCGCTAGCATTATGCAAATATCTCAATGGCAAGTTCATTGGCGTTTTAGTAGTTTACGAAGCAGATTGGTCTCTCTAAGCGAGTTCCCAATTCGTCGGTCACAACGTGACGTCGTAGTGACCGACTGAAAGGGAACACACTTCTTTCGTACCATTGTAAAGTCTTGATATAAAACAAAACTGTCACATGAAGTGATGCCTGTGACTTCTAGCATCCTCGGTTCTCGCTTTCCCACTGATTGACATGTGGGCGTGGTTTTCCGGGGGAAGGGTCCATAAAAAGAATACATATGGCTTACCCTGATACATCAGCTGCTCCCTTATTCGGAAAAAAACTTTCAGAAACTTGTACAAACCCTGGCGAAGTCCATGCGGCACAGATATACTCTGAAACATGTTTAGCATGAGGAAATCAACTCTTAAACTGCGTTAATAAGTCTGAATGCATGAAATATCATTGAACCGCCCCTTTAAACTATTAAAACATGACTCATGACATCTTTAACCAAACCAATGACTCTCAGGTAGGGCTGCACGATTAATCGTATTTTTATCATGATAACGATATGTGCGCCCCACGGTTAGTTAAAGAAAATCGTCGCGATGAATCAGTAAAGACCAAGCACAAAGCAGATGGTCTAGAATCAAGCAATGTGTTTGCTTGATATGGGTGGAGTCAGAGTATACGGAGTGGATAAGGAGTATAAGGAGTTATTTTTGCTATTTCTGCTGATTTCTTTTGCAAAATCTATGCAGAATTTTGCGGAATGATTTTAAATGTTTTAAAAAGAGAATGGGAGCTGTGAATATTACAAAACAATAAAATATTTTATAATATATAACATATACAGTCTTGTTCAAAATAATAGCAGTACAATGTGACTAACCAGAATAATCAAGGTTTTTAGTATATTTTTTATTGCTACGTGGCAAACAAGTTACCAGTAGGCAGTGTTGGGAACGTTACTTAAAAAAAGTAATTAGTTATAGTTACTAATTACTTCTCACAAATAGTAACTGAGTTAGTAACTGCGTTACATTATTATAAAAGTAATTAATTACCAGGAAAAGTAATTACTGCGTTACTTAAAAAAAAATTAATATTTCAAATAACTTGAATGCCCCTTACAAAATTAAATATGTTAAATGACTAAAATGGATACTAAAGAGAAATCACTAATTTTGTGGCAGCATGTGACGATGTGAGGTGCTTTATTAGATCAGAATTACTTGCCACAGACGTGGAGAGACTTTTTCTTCATGGGCATAAGTTGCACATTACACAAACATTCTTGCCTTTCACCTCAACAATGGAAAAGTAGTACTTTATACTTCGTGTTTGCGATCGCTACCTTTGAGCTTGTTGTACTTGCCATCGCCCTGTCGCCGGTGTTTTCGGAGTGATTGATGTGCGATGACCGGGCTGCATGTCAGTGCTTTGAGATGGGGCACAGTCAGCAGCAGCACCGCTGCTCGTTGAGAAGACAAAACGACGCGTATTTTCATGTCAGTCTACAAAAGTCTCCAACCATGCCAGAAAAGATAGCTAGATTTGTCCTATAAAGTCGCTAAAGTGATAGAAAGTTGCTAAATCTAGCGACAAAGTGACCAAGTTGCTCAGACTTTTTAACACTGCTGCTCGCTTCTCGGACTTGGACTGCGCGGGTGGGCGGGCCTTTTTGTGAACTCTGCCTCTGGTTGGCTACCGATGGAAATTAAGCCAATCATCATCCGTCACAACACACACAAGAGAAAAACAGGTTTGGCTGAGAGAGTGAGCATACGCGGCTGAAAATCACTACAGTAAGATCAATTTTAGTAACGCGCAGCATTTTAATATCAGTAACGATAACGGCGTTATAACGGGGGAAACAGTAATTTATTTGATTACTCGTTACTGAAAAAAATAACGCAGTTACTAACGCCAATTACTTATAACGCCGTTATTCCCATCACTGCCAGTAGGTTCAGTAGATTCTCAGAAAACAAACAAGACCCAGCATTCATGATATGCACGCTCTTAAGGCTGTGCAATTGGGCAATTAGTTGAAAGGGGTGTGTTCAAAAAAATAGCAGTGTCTACCTTTGACTGTACAAACTCAAAACTATTTTGTACAAACATTTTTTTTCTGGGATTTAGCAATCCTGTGAATCACTAAACTAAAGCCCTATTCGGACGGGATTAGTTTTACAGGGGGACCTCTGAGAAAATCGTGCTTCTCAGAGGTCCTCTGTGTTTTTAATCCCGTCCGAATCGGCCATGTCTGTGTTTTTCTCTGAGGACCTCCGTAAGAATTCCAGAGCAATTTACCTACTGTTTTTCGCCGAACTCAGAGGTCCTCTGAGAAATGTAATCCCGTCCGGATGCAATGTCTGTGTTTGCCCGCAATATCTTTTGAAAACGCGGTTCATTTCGTGTTTTGGCCAACGTAATCTGCCGTAAGGTCTAACTAATGCGCGTATATTGTATTTCCTGAGTCCCATTCATTCAGATATGGATGTTTTTACGCATTCGGCAAAATAAAATAATTAAATCAAGACGAGCTGAATATCAAACACTGTTAAGACTGGCCACTGTAATATCATTAACGTTATAAGAAACTCCGTTCAAAGTTCTTCATCTCCGGAATGGTAATGTTAATTAATAAAGATAATAAATTGTTATTAATCATTGTTTCTTCATTTCTTTGGGTTTATTATAAGCAGACAGTTATATAAAACACGTAGGCTAACGTTACTTTAGTAGGATTTGTATATTTTATTTTGATTTGTTAAAATTAAATTAATAAATTACATGTTCTGTCATAATTTTACATTTAAAGCAAAATACTAAACATTACAGACACGCATATCCAGAGCATGTGCTCTTCTGCAACGCCCAAATGCATGAAACGGACACTCCCATCTCTGGAATAGCCTGCATCATTTTAATCCCGTCCGAATCGGTACATAAAAACACAGACGTACTGGGGGACACGTTGAAACTCAAACGTTGTTTGGAAAACTAATCCCGTCCGAATAGTGCTTAATATTTAGTTGTATGACCACAGTTTTTTAAAACTGCTTGACATCTGTGTGGCATGGAGTCAACCAACTTGTGGCACCTCTCAGCTGTTATTCCACTCCATGATTCTTTAACAACATTCCACAATTCATTCACATTTCTTGGTTTTGCTTCAGAAACAGCATTTTTGATATCACCCCACAAGTTCTCAATTGGATTAAGGTCTGGAGATTGGGCTGGCCACTCCATAACATTAATTTTGTTGGTTTGGAACCAAGACTTTGCCCGTTTACTAGTGTGTTTTGGGTCATTGTCTTGTTGAAACAACCATTTCAAGGGCATGTCCTCTTCAGCATAGGGCAACATGACCTCTTCAAGTATTTTAACATATGCAAACTGATCCATGATCCCTGGTATGCGATAAATAGGCCCAACACCATAGTAGGAGAAACATGCCCATATCATGCTCCATGCTTCACTGTCTTCATTGTGTACTGTGGCTTGAATTCAGAGTTTGGGGGTCGTCTCACAAACTCCCTGTGGCCCTTGGACCCAAAAAGAACAATTTTACTCTCATCAGTCCACAAAATGTTCCTCCATTTCTCTTTAGGCCAGTTGATGTGTTCTTTGGCAAATTGTAACCACTTCTGCACATGCCTTTTTTTTAACAGAGGGACTTTGCAGGGGATTCTTGAAAATAGATTAGCTTCACACAGACGTCTTCTAACTGTCACAGTACTTACAGGTAACTCCAGACTGTCTTTGATCATCTTGGAGGTGATCATTGGCTGAGCCTTTGCCATTCTGGTTATTCTTCTATCCATTTTGATGGTTGTCTTCCATTTTCTTCCAGGTCTCTCTGGTTTTGCTCTCAATTTTAAGGCATTGGAGATCATTTTAGCTGAACAGCCTATCATTTTTTGCACCTCTTTATAGGTTTTCCCCTCTCCAATCAACTTTTTAATCAAAGTACGCTGTTCTTCTGAACAATTTCTTGAACGACCCATTTTCCTCAGCTTTCAAATGCATGTTCAACAAGTGTTGGCTTCATCCTTAAATAGGGGCCACCTGATTCACACCTGTTTCTTCACAAAATTGATGACCTCAGTGATTGAATGCCACACTGCTATTTTTTTGAACACACCCCTTTCAACTAATTCAACTAATTGCCCAATTGCACAGCCTTAAGAGCGTGCATATCATGAATGCTGGGTCTCGTTTGTTTTCTGAGAATCTACTGAACCTACTGGTAACTTGTTTGCCACGTAGCAATAAAAAATATACTAAAAACCTTGATTATTCTGGTTAGTCACATTGTACTGCTATTATTTTGAACAAGACTGTATAGCTGTTTCAATGAACCCTTTTTCTGCTGATGCTATGCTCCCGGCTCGCCCACCACTCAGCTCTGCGATGGGGCCGCTACTTTCCAAGATTCAAAACTCACACTGCACGTTAAGTATGGAGATCTGGATAAATCTGTATTTCCGTGTAATGATTCGTTATACTCACAGTTCCTCTCTTCCTTTGTCACTCTAGCTCTCCCGTTAGCTGATTTTCCTCCTGGATAGCTCTAAACCCACTCGCTGGCATCCAATGGTGGTGTATACACATCTATGGACAGGTGAGTCTATAGGAAGTGCAATACCTTTGTTGAGGGGGTGAGACTACAAACACCCCTTTTCTCTGTCAAATAGGCACCAAATTCTAAATTTATGTTACATTTCGACTACAAATATGACACACTTTCAACAAAGATCAATGTTTCTACGGGTGAAATGCTCCTTTAATGAGCTGATCCCTGCGTTAAATGGCAGTACTGTGGTTTGATTTTTATTATTCCTTTATGACATCACAAGGAAAGCCAAATTTCAATTACATATTTTTTCACATGCTTGCAGGGAATGGTTTACCAAAACTGAGTTACTGGGTTGTTTTTTAACACATATGCTAGGTTGATAGAAGCACTGGAGACCCAATTATAGCACTTATACATGGAAAGTCAGATTTTCATTAAATGTGATTTAGTTTAACTACTAAGGCCTAGTCCTGGCTAAAACGAGGCAAAATTTGGGCTGTCAGTGATAATTTATTAGACGTTTAACCATAGCGCAAAAATAAATGAAATAAAATATTAATCCAAGCACATTGTAATTGTCACCACCAGGGGCTGGCTATGTTAGACTAAAGCCACGCCCCTTCTCAACTTCCACCTCGAGGAGGTCCCCAAAGCCAACCCAATGACCAGACAAACACGGAACCAGGTAAGTAAAATATAAAACAAGCTTTATTGAATTTAAATACTTAAAAGAACTGGGGAGATGGGGAAAGGGAGATCTTAAAACTAATGGGCCTCTAAATCTTCCCTCCAGGGAGGCTGCAGTCACGGGCAGACAGGGGCAAAAGCAACAGGGGTGCAGACCACCGTAGGCCGGGAAGAAGGGGAAGCGTCAGGCTCCAGCCTGGTCCCTGCTATTCGTGGCGCCCTCCGTCTTCCTTCCTGGAGGCAGAACTAAATCAGTGTGGCTGGTAAGGAGATTTTTCCTGCTGTCTGCGTACCTTCTTCTATTTGACAGGGGGTCCTCGCCCCGCGTGTCTTCACGTCTCTCCATCGTGCGTTCACCCTCGTTCCCCTTTCTCTCCACAGGTAGCCGCTAGGACACAAAACACTGTTACTGGGACCTAGAGTACTTCTCACCGGCTCTGCTGATTACAGCTCTCTGGGTAGGTATCACTTTACACAGTCTGTTCTCCGTATGTTCACTCTCGTTCTCCTTTCTCTCCACAGGTGGCCGCTAGGACACCAAGGCACTGTTACTTTGATTTAGAGTACTTCTCACCGGCTCTGCTGTTTACAGCTCTCTGGGTAGGTATCACTTTACACAGTCTGTTCTCCGTATGTTCACTCTCGTTCTCCTTTCTCTCCACAGGTGGCCGCTAGGACACAAAGGCACTGTTACTTTGACTTAGAGTACTTCTCACCGGCTCTGCTGTTTACAGCTCGCTGGGTAGGTATCACTTTACACAGTCTGTTCTCCGTATATTCACTCTCGTTCTCCTTTCTCTCCACAGGTGGTCGCTAGGACACAAAGGCACTGTTACTTTGACTTAGAGTACTTCTCACCGGCTCTGCTGTTTACAGCTCTCTGGGTAGGTATCACTGTACACAGTCTGTTCTCCGTATGTTCACTCTCGTTCTCCTTTCTCTCCACAGGTGGCCGCTAGGATACAAAAGCACTGTTACTTTGACTTAGAGTACTTCTCACCGGCTCTGCTGTTTACAGCTCTCTGGGTAAGTATCACTTTACACAGTCTGTTCTCCGTATGTTCACTCTCGTTCTCCTTTCTCTCCACAGGTGGCCGCTAGGACACAAAAGCACTGTTACTTTGACTTAGAGTACTTCTCACCGACTCTGCTGTTTACCGCTCTCTGGGTAGGTATCACTTTATACAGTTTTCTGGGTAGGTATCACTTTACGTTCCGTAGGTCCAACAGAGGGGCGAAGATAACACACCGCCTCACCGGGTCGAGCGCTGCCCTATCCCCACTGCCTGTAGGGCGATAGAATCCTGGACAGGGGCGTCCCTTTGTAGGGACCACGGGGCGGCGGAATTCTTTCGCCTCGGACTCTGCGACAAGGACAGACACAGGTAAGTGGTTACTACAAATGATTCCAATATTGTACTCACAGTCGCTGTCAGCTCTCAATTCGCGTCACTTCAACTCCAAATGCACACTGCGTATAATAACTGTAAATTCTGAGGTCGTTAGCCTCTCCGTCTTCTGCCCAGTAGAAGAATGGATGATGCGGGGCTTCGTCTGACAAGACACACAGCAACCCACAGCAAATACACAGCACCACTCCAACGTGAAAAGTTTATTAATTACAAAGTCTCACTCACCACACTATACGTGTACACAACAAGGAAAATGCCCAGCGTCCTCCACTTCACTTGGGCTGAAAACAAGGGTGATGGAAAATACGACCTGAATAGCGTTTCGTTGCTGCGGCTGCTTGGGGGGACGCTTCCAACGGCTCACCCACCACGCTGCTTTAGGGGTAGGGCCGACCTCCTTCTCCTGGAGGTATCCAACGATTTCACAGGCTAATTTTTGCAAGTTGCTTCACGCCAGAATTTATACTCACAGCGGTTTGCTTTTGTTTACGTTGTAAACAAAAGTCGTTTTTCTTCCTGCTTTACTCCTTTAAAGATGCTGCTTTAAACCAAGGTTTCTTCTACCCATAGGATTTTTCCTTTCACTCCAGCAGGTCCACCGCGGATTACAACGAGAGAGAGAGAGAATTTAGACAGCCACCACGTCTATCAATGAGCACAGCTCCGTTTCTCAGCACACACAAAAAGCTCCCTCAACTGTGATTTAACTGCTCTTTAAGTACTCCTCAGCGTACTCCAGTTGTCCAATCACCCGGCGATCTTCTTAACTATACACAGCTGTGCTCGATCGGCTGATTACAGCCTTCGCGAAGCTGCCGGATGTCCGTTGTTTCCGTCTTCCGGTCTGGGTGGAAACATCCGGGCGGAACCAAACTTCCTCAACTTTTGGTTCCGCCCTAAAAAGATCGTCACCTTGTGACATCCTCCCCCGCCAATGCATTCTAGTCCCTGGAATGCCTTCGAGTCGTCCACTCACCGTAACGGGAAGGGGGTCGGCCTCGGTTCTCCCGTTGGGAGCGCCTCACAGGGGAGTCAGGTTCAGCTGGCTCGAGCACTACCTCTGGTTGTCTCTGAGCAGCCGGGGGTTCAGCTGACTCTGGTGCTGACCCTGGTTGTCTCTGGGCGGCCGGGGGCTCAGCTGGCTCGGGTGCTAGCTCTGGCTCTCCTGGGGCAGCCGGGGGTGGTGCCACCACGGGTAAGCCTGGTACCACAGCCCATCCTTCCATCCAGGGGGCCGCCGGTTCCGGCTCCATAACTACCTCTTTCGTGGCCTCGGGATAATTTGGGCAAGGGCGAATCATGTTTCGGTGTACCACACGTTCAGGGCCGGCCTTTCCTTCCGGCCGGATGGTATACACCGGCTGTCCCGGTCTCTGTTGCCTGCAGACTACGTACGGGGTGGTCTCCCAACGGTCACTCAACTTTCCTTTGCCTTGCCGCCGGTTGTCTCGTATCAAGACTCTCTCTCCTGGCAACAAGGGGGCGTCCCGGGCCGTCCGGTCGTACAACCGCTTGTTCTTTTCCCCTGTGGCCCGTATCTTCTGAGATACCTGTTCGTAGGCAAAGTGCAGCCGTTGGTGGTGGCGCCCCACCCATTCCGTCACACTCCCTTCCTCCTGCCGAGCTGCTACTCCCAAGACCAGGTCCGTGGGCATCCGCACATGTCTGCCGAACATCAGATAAGTGGGGGCATACCCCGTCGTACTATGGACGCTGTTATTATAGGCTTGTAAGAGGTTCGGTAGAGCACTCACCCAATCGCTCTGCTTCCGTTGGTCCAGGGTCCCTAGGAGCCCCAACAGGGTCTGATTAAACCTCTCACAGCAGCCGTTTCCTTGAGGGTGATATGACGTCGTATGGGTCTTAGTGCAGCCATACAGCTGGCATAATTCTCGGATCACCTTCGATTCGAAATTGGCCCCTTGATCTGAATGCAAGAACTCTGGACATCCAAACGTTTGGAAGACGTGCCGCCATAGAGCCGTTGCGGTGGTGTTTGCCGTCTGATCCAGGGTGGGAACTGCCCATGCGTATTTTGTGAACAGGTCAGTGATCACTAAGATGTTCGGATAGCGGTCCTGTGGCCGGCCCAGTGTCAGGAAATCCATCGCCATGATGTGGAGGGGGGCTTTGGCATGGATGGGCACCATCGGTGCTCGAGCCTCTCGTCGAGATTTGAACAACATACACCTGGGGCAAGCTTGTATCAAGCTACGTACTGATGCTTCCAGCCCCGGCCAGTAAAAGAACCTGCGCAGCAGAGATACTGTTCGTTCTTGTCCCTGGTGCCCCAGCTGATCATGGTAGGCGGACACCAAGGCTGCTGCTTGATTGGCGGGCACCACGATCTGGCGTACCTCCTCGCCCAGCTTCGGGTCACTAACCTTTTGGCAAAGCACCCCTTCTTGCAGTTCCAGCTTGTCCCACTGTCCCAGCAGTCTTCTTCCCGTCTCTGTCTGGGTCAGTCTCTCAGACGATGTTGGCCGTCGGCCCTGCTCCAACCACCTCTTCACCTGACACACATCCTGATCCTGGGCCTGTCTCGCTTTCCACCGACAGGGGTCCCAGCCCCAGCTCCCCGGCACCGCCTCCTGCTGGCCTCCTGGTGCTTCCACAGCCCCTATCAGATAGCCTTCCCTCTGGCTATCTTCTTCCTGGCTCCCCCGGCACCCGGGGTTGTCCACCTCTGGTAGTCGGGACAAGACATCCGCGTTCGTATGTTCTCGCCCAGGCCGATACTGCAGTTGGTAATCAAAATTTGCGAGCTGGGCCACCCAGCGCTGCTCCACAGCTCCCAACTTTGCTGTCTGTAAATGCACTAGAGGATTATTGTCCGTAATCACCGTTACCTTAGCACCCCAGAGGTAGTCTTTAAACTTCTCACTCAGGGCCCACTTCAGGGCCAGCAGTTCCAGTGTGAATGAGCTGTAGTTTGCATCGTTCCTCTCAGCTGGGTGGAGGCTTCGGCTTGCGAAGGCGATCACCCGTTCTGCTCCTTCTTGTCGTTGGGCCAAGACCGCTCCCAACCCCAGGTTGCTAGCGTCTGTATACAAGATAAATGGTTGAGTAAAGTCTGCATAGGCCAAGATAGGAGCCTGTAACAATTCCTGCTTCAGTCTCTGAAAGGCCGCCTCACAGGACTCATCCCAGTTAATAGGGGGTGACCCCCGTCCCCGGTTTCGCCCTGTACCGACCAGCAACTGGTTAAGCGGCTTAGCAATCTTTGAGAAATCTTTTATAAACCGTCTGTAATATCCCACAAACCCTAGAAATGATCGCACTTGCCTCACAGTTTTGGGTGCACTCCAATCCTTTACCGCAGAGACTTTCCCAGGGTTTACGGCCACCCCAGCAGCACTGACCACGTGGCCCAGGAACTGGACTTCTCGCCTCAACAGATGGCATTTATCGGGTTGCAACTTCAGCCCATATTTCTCCATCGCCTGGAAAACCTCTTCGAGGTGTCGGAGGTGGGAATCGAAATCTGGGGAGTACACAATCACATCATCTAAATATACCAAGACTGACTCCATTAACTGACCTCCAAGACAGCGCTGCATCAGGCGTTGGAACGTGGCTGGGGCGTTACAGAGCCCGAAGGGCATCCGTTCCCACTCGAATAATCCGAACGGGGTCGTGAAGGCGGTCTTCTCTCTATCGGCCTCGGCCACCGGCACCTGCCAATACCCACTGGCCAGATCCAGAGTGGAGTACCACGCAGACCGCGTGAGACTGGCCAGGGAGTCTTCAATCCGTGGTAGGGGAAAAGCGTCTTTTTTGGTCACCAGGTTGAGCTTACGATAGTCCACACAAAACCTCCAAGCTCCCGACTTTTTTTGTACAAGCACGATGGGGGCTGCCCATGGGCTACTGCTTTCCCGGACGATGCCCCGCCCCAGCATGCCCTGCAATAGTGAGCGTACCTCTGTATACAAGGTGGGTGGGATCGGCCGGTACCTCTCCCTACTTGGCCCCGCATCTCCAGTCGGGATATGATGTTCCACCACCTTAGTGCATCCGTAATCCTCCTCGTGTCTTGCAAACACATGTTGCCATTTCTGAAGGAGTGCTTGGAGTTTTTGTGTCTGCGTCTGTTCCAAATGTTCCCCTTGTAGGGACTCACCTGCCAGGTGCCTTGGCACGTCCCTCTCCCTGTTGTTCGAAGGGGCTTCCATCTGTGTCAGGGCCACCTCGATGACAGTGGGGCACACCTGACGGAAACTAACATCTCTCTCTTCCCTCACCTGATGGGGTGCGACCCCCGTTAGTCGGGCCAGCCGCTGGTGTCGGTGTAAGTGCACTGGATATGGGTGGTCATTTCAAACTTTTACAGGGACCCTCCCCCGGTGGACCGCCGCTAGGCCTCGTGCTACTTCCACTTGGGGGCAATCGGCATGGGGTTCAACCAGTACCCACTCCTCGGGGCCAACTCCTCGGGGGGGCACTCTCACCCACACCATGGCCTCACTCCTAGGAGGGATAGATAAAGCAAAGCGACACATCACTCTTCCTACCTCCTCCCGGTCTCTGCGGACCTGGGTCATCTGGACCCGACGACAGTCGGCGACTACTCGCTCCCATAGGGGCCTCTCGACAGGTGAGATCCTAGGGCCGGGCCTAGCCCGAAATAACTCCTCCCAACACTCGGAGAGAACGTTCATACCTAATAGGGCTCGATGGGCACCCAAACACCTGTCTTCCACAATGATCACCCCTTTTTGGGGAACTAACACCCCGTGAACTTCTAAGTCCGTCAGCCGGTAGCCAATGTAAGGGATCTCTAGGCCGTTGGCGCCCCGCAACGTCAGCCAGGGGGCCTCTACTCCTTGTGCTCTCTGCTTCCCGAATACTTCCTGCGAGAGACTTTCTGCAAACAATGTCACTTGAGAGCCCGTATCTACCAGGCACTGTACTATCTTGCCACATACCTTTACCTCCGCCATTGGGCTATGCCCAACCACCTGGTCCCTAGAATTGTCACTTCTTCCCGGGTCTTCTCGAGGGGTCCCGGCCACACGACCCACTGTGGCCGGTCGTCCTAAAAACCCCCTTCCGATACCCTGCGAGGCCCACACTGACGGCTATAATGCCCTGATTCTCCACAACGATTGCAGATTGGCCGCCCCTGGTCATCCCATTCGAAGCGGGGCCGATTAAAACGGTTCGGGCGTCCCGGTGGCTCTCGGCCCCTCTCAGAGTAGACTCGCTCTCGGGGTGCCGGCCTCGGTTCCTCTCGTGCCCTACCTTGGCGAAGTTCTCCCAGGAGGGTCTTGGATAGTTCCGACATCTGTTCTCGGACGTCTTTCAACAACTCTGCTTTCAGGGTTTGCTTCCAATCTGCACGTTCAGGCTGTGCTGTTGCATTTTCACTTACGGCTGCACATACAGGGGCTTCACTTACTTCGACCTCGTCGCCCTCTAAGGCCAGCGCCTCTTTCTTTAGATCGTCAAAGGTGAGCCCGGGGTCCCTCCGAAACTGGACCCTCAGACTCTGTCTCACGGGGCCCTCCTTCATCCCCAGGAGGAACTGGTCCCGTAACAAGGTCTCCCCGTCTCCTAGCCCATGGTCTCGTCGGGCCTGCAGTCGAGTGAACTGTTCTCACAGCCTGAGGGCAAAAGCTCTGATGGGTTGTCGGGGGCCTTGCTTACAATTAAAAAATTGTGAACGGAGGACAGCTACGGGGGTATGGTCACCATATTGCTCGGTAAGGAACTGGAACACAGTCTGGGCGGTGGCTCTAATTGCTTCGGGGGCGGCTTGTACCTCTCGCCGTGCTTCTCCCTCTAGGGAGTTTAACACAAACTGGAGCCGCTGGGCGGCGCTAAGGGCCTGTAAGTCGGCCAAGTACTCCAATTGGGCCTTCCATTCAGCCAGTCGTACCTCCGACTCTGCTCCTCCATATTTCTGGATCCATGGGCTTCCCATGATGATGGACGTGGCACGGGGTGGGGCTGCAGGCCCCGCGTTGTCAGTCATTGGGTGGCCTTGGTTACCCAACTCGAGGTGGGGCCCTGCCGACTACGCCAAAATCTGTCACCACCAGGGGCTGGCTATGTTAGACTAAAGCCACGCCCCTTCTCAACTTCCACCTCGAGGAGGTCCCCAAAGCCAACCCAATGACCAGACAAACACGGAACCAGGTAAGTAAAATATAAAACAAGCTTTATTGAATTTAAATACTTAAAAGAACTGGGGAGATGGGGAAAGGGAGATCTTAAAACTAATGGGCCTCTAAATCTTCCCTCCAGGGAGGCTGCAGTCACGGGCAGACAGGGGCAAAAGCAACAGGGGTGCAGACCACCGTAGGCCGGGAAGAAGGGGAAGCGTCAGACTCCGGCCTGGTCCCTGCTATTCGTGGCGCCCTCCGTCTTCCTTCCTGGAGGCAGAACTAAATCAGTGTGGCTGGTAAGGAGATTTTTCCTGCTGTCTGCGTACCTTCTTCTATTTGACAGGGGGTCCTCGCCCCGCGTGTCTTCACGTCTCTCCATCGTGCGTTCACCCTCGTTCCCCTTTCTCTCCACAGGTAGCCTCTAGGACACAAAACACTGTTACTGGGACCTAGAGTACTTCTCACCGGCTCTGCTGATTACAGCTCTCTGGGTAGGTATCACTTTACACAGTCTGTTCTCCGTATGTTCACTCTCGTTCTCCTTTCTCTCCACAGGTGGCCGCTAGGACACCAAGGCACTGTTACTTTGATTTAGAGTACTTCTCACCGGCTCTGCTGTTTACAGCTCTCTGGGTAGGTATCACTTTACACAGTCTGTTCTCCGTATGTTCACTCTCGTTCTCCTTTCTCTCCACAGGTGGCCGCTAGGACACAAAGGCACTGTTACTTTGACTTAGAGTACTTCTCACCGGCTCTGCTGTTTACAGCTCGCTGGGTAGGTATCACTTTACACAGTCTGTTCTCCGTATATTCACTCTCGTTCTCCTTTCTCTCCACAGGTGGCCGCTAGGACACAAAGGCACTGTTATTTTGACTTAGAGTACTTCTCACCGGCTCTGCTGTTTACAGCTCTCTGGGTAGGTATCACTTTACACAGTCTGTTCTCCGTATGTTCACTCTCGTTCTCCTTTCTCTCCACAGGTGGCCGCTAGGACACAAAGACACTGTTACTTTGACTTGGAGTACTTCTCACCGGCTCTGCTGTTTACAGCTCTCTGGGTAGGTATCACTTTACACAGTCTGTTCTCCGTATGTTCACTCTCGTTCTCCTTTCTCTCCACAGGTGGCCGCTAGGACACAAAAACACTGTTACTTTGACTTAGAGTACTTCTCACCGGCTCTGCTGTTTACAGCTCTCTGGGTAGGTATCACTGTACACAGTCTGTTCTCCGTATGTTCACTCTCGTTCTCCTTTCTCTCCACAGGTGGCCGCTAGGATACAAAAGCACTGTTACTTTGACTTAGAGTACTTCTCACCGGCTCTGCTGTTTACAGCTCTCTGGGTAAGTATCACTTTACAAAGTCTGTTCTCCGTATGTTCACTCTCGTTCTCCTTTCTCTCCACAGGTGGCCGCTAGGATACAAAAGCACTGTTACTTTGACTTAGAGTACTTCTCACCGACTCTGCTGTTTACCGCTCTCTGGGTAGGTATCACTTTATACAGTTTTCTGGGTAGGTATCACTTTACGTTCCGTAGGTCCAACAGAGGGGCGAAGATAACACACCGCCTCACCGGGTCAAGCGCTGCCCTATCCCCACTGCCTGTAGGGCGATAGAATCCTGGACAGGGGCGCCCCTTTGTAGGGACCGCGGGGCGGCGGAATTCTTTCGCCTCGGACTCTGCGACAAGGACAGACACAGGTAAGTGGTTACTACAAATGATTCCAATATTGTACTCACAGTCGCTGTCAGCTCTCAATCCGCGTCACTTCAACTCCAAATGCACACTGCGTATAATAACTGTAAATTCTGAGGTCGTTAGCCTCTCCGTCTTCTGCCCAGTAGAAGAATGGATGATGCGGGGCTTCATCTGACAAGACACACAGCAACCCACAGCAAATACACAGCACCACTCCAACGTGAAAAGTTTATTAATTACAAAGTCTCACTCACCACACTATACGTGTACACAACAAGGAAAATGCCCAGCGTCCTCCACTTCACTTGGGCTGAAAACAAGGGCGATGGAAAATACGACCTGAATAGCGTTTCGTTGCTGCGGCTGCTTGGGGGGACGCTTCCAACGGCTCACCCACCACCCTGCTTTAGGGGTAGGGCCGACCTCCTTCTCCTGGAGGTATCCAACGATTTCACAGGCTAATTTTTGCAAGTTGCTTCACGCCAGAATTTATACTCACAGCGGTTTGCTTTTGTTTACGTTGTAAACAAAAGTCGGTTTTCTTCCTGCTTTACTCCTTTAAAGATGCTGCTTTAAACCAAGGTTTCTTCTACCCATAGGATTTTTCCTTTCACTCCAGCAGGTCCACCGCGGATTACAACGAGAGAGAGAGAGAATTTAGACAGCCACCACGTCTATCAATGAGCACAGCTCCGTTTCTCAGCACACACAAAAAGCTCCCTCAACTGTGATTTAACTGCTCTTTAAGTACTCCTCAGCGTACTCCAGTTGTCCAATCACCCGGCGATCTTCTTAACTATACACAGCTGTGCTCGATCGGCTGATTACAGCCTTCGCGAAGCTGCCGGATGTCCGGTGTTTCCGTCTTCCGGTCTGGGTGGAAACATCCGGGCGGAACCAAACTTCCTCAACTTTTGGTTCCGCCCTAAAAAGATCGTCACCTTGTGACATAATCACTATTTACTTTGCTAATGGAATATCACTCATCTCGCAAGTTATTTTGGCAAGTACAACATGTGTCAAATTTAAGTTCATTTTGGCTAAATGTTGGTTACTCATAGCCGGACTATATTGTGTCTGTAGTTAACCTAGATAGTAAATGACGCTATTGCTTGCTGGGTATTACTTACATAAACCTTAGTGCAGCCTTAATTACAGGACTTTAGGAGTTTGAACGTTTAAAAAATATATAGGTGTAAATTCTTATGTGCTGTTGACGTGAGAAAATTCAAGGGTAAAAGCACTCTTGAGGAAACTGCAAATATACACAGAAAGTACTTATATAGATATATTCTAAATTTACACTTAGGCTACAGTACACTCAACTTCCTATTTCATTGTGCAAGTGAAACAAGTGTCAAGTTGGTCCACTTTCCATCTGAAAATCCTTCAGCACGGTCATCATGCAAGTCACAGACGGCTCTCAATCAAACTTCACACAATGGACCCCTGAGAGTAAGACAAGTGGTGCCATTTTTGGGATATGCATGATACTTGGCATCCCAGGAAATTTGGCAGTAGTGGTGATTATATTGACATGCTTCAAAAAGAATGCTAAATCATATGCTTGCTCACAATGCCACTCTGGATCAATAATCAATTGAATGGCTGGAATCTTAGAAAATCTGCCTGCAGGCTCTTTATCGTCATACTCTACGTAAGTGTTGTTTCCAACCTTCTGACGGTCACGCTGATGAGTGTTCAACATTATCTGCAGGTTCTGTATACTCACCATTGGGCCAAGCCGGGCAGAAGAGGAGAAAAGGCTCTACTGGTCAGTCTGTGGACAATATCCCTTGTCATTTCTGGACCGTATTCGTTAATGTATGATGCTGGAGAAAAAGGATGTGAGATTAGCATTTTATCCGGAGCTGAGAGGTTATTTGTTTTGTGTTTTGAGACTGTTTTATGCTTCATTGTTCCATTCTTCACAATGCTAATATTTTACTTCATAAGAAAGCTAACCAAAAGGCATTCTTGAGTAACACAGTCTCACCCCATGGCGTCAATATTTGACGACACTTGACCATGCGTCAATATGTTGACGCGGAGGGTATACCTTTCGCATCATTTTTTGACGAATTGGGGACTTCAATACTATTAAGTCCGTTGCATTCTCTTTCCTATTTTCTTACCATTTTCGCGTCGGTTTAGGGTTAGATTACGCAAAATTAAACAGTGTACGCGAAATTAAACAGTTGTCACCTGGCGTTGGGGTTAGAGTTAGGTACGCGAAATTAAACAGTTGTCACCTGGCGTTGGGGTTAGAGTTAGGTTTGGGTAGGGATGTCATTATGTAAATCTAACCCTAAACCGACGCGAAAATGGTAAGAAAATAGGAAAGAGAATGCAAGGGACGTAATAGTATTGAAGTCCCCAGTTCGTCAAAAAATGACGCGAAAGGTATACCCTCCGCGTCAACATATTGACGCATGGTCAAGTGTCGTCAAATATTGACGCCATGGGGTGAGACTGAGACACCAACGGATGACTAAAATGGTCACTTGCATTTTGGTGGCTTTTTTTGTATTGTGGGTCCCTTACCATATTTTTAATCTTGTTGAGATAACAGCCATAATATTGAAGATTTCATACCAACACACATCTGAGAAGCTGCTTGACTTGACACAGCGTCATAGACACATTGTTGAAGGCTTTGCCTCCTTCAACACCTGCGTTAACCCGTACCTCTATGCTTCTTCATTTAAAAGACTTGAAAGAAACAAGCCAGAGAAAGACAATAATGGTATTAAGTGTTCCAGTGAAATGTATTGATGTAATGAATTGTAAAATATTGTGTGAATGTTGAGTAAATGCAGGATTGGATGGTATTCTGTTCCATTAACATCCAAATAATTGAAATATATTAAAACTATATATTGCCAGCAAAAAAATTTATGACAATTTGTTACTTGGACACAATTTACATTTCATGCCATTTTTGCATTTTAAAATAACACATTCTGTGTATTTAACTTCATTAACTTAATACAAATATTAATTGCATTGGTTATGCTGATTCAAACCATTAGTTTTAAACCAAATGATCGTTTTGGTCTGTTTGGTTGTCAGTGCATTATTGACTTCACAAAACGGATGTGGCTGCAATACATATTTAGTATGTTTATTACACACAGTTGTACAGTATTGTTTAGGTTTCTTATGTGGAAGGTAAATGAGAGAAAACTGTCAGGTTGTGGTTCAACTTTCATCTGTTCCTGTTCCTGCTTGTGCAAAGTATTCTAATAGACCTAATAAAGAAATGTTTAATGAAAGTCTTTTTTGGATATTTTTGTTTCACTAAGTACAGTTAACAATATGCAAAGAAATTAATAACAGTAATTACCATTTGAAAGTTTGTCTAAAAATCATGTTATGAGAAAACACATTAAAGGGATTATATTGTTTAGTAATTGTTAGCATTTACCATATATTTTATTGTCAAACTCTGCAACGAAAAGGAAGATACAGTGGCAACTTTCTTCAGAAACAAGATTACGCGAATAGTTCCTTCTTAAACAATCCAAGTGATAATCAAAGCCGCTTGCCTTCAAAACATTTCACTTCTCTAAAAAGCTAAACAATTCATCATTGTTTTAAAGCTGAAGACTTGAGGCTGCTGTAGTCATTTTCTGTAAAATTAAATGTTAAATAAAAAGCAATACTGAGAGAAATTTAGAAAATGTAGATGTCTGTAAAAATACATGGTGTCTACTGATAAATTCACCAATTTGATTGGCTTAATGCTTCTTAATACTTCTCATGACCTTTCATTTTAAATCCTTTATATCAAAATTAGAATGGGTCTCAAATGTCTTGTTTGGTTTAATGTTCAAGTTATAATATGAATATGTCACAAGGTGACGATCTGTCTGGGCGGAACCAAAAGTTGGGAAGTTTGGTTCCGCCCGGATGTTTCCGCCCAGACCGGGGAGAGGAAACACCGGACATCCGGCAGCATCGCGAAGGGCTGTAATCAGTAAATTAAGCACAGCTGTGTGTTGTTAAGGAGATCGCCGGGTGATTGGAAGACTGGAGTACACGGAGGAGTACTTAAGAGCAGTTAAATCACAGTTTGTGGAGTTGGTGTGTGTAGAGGTGCGGAGCTGTGCTCGTCTGATAGGCACTGGTGGCTGTCTATATGTTCTCTCTCTCTCTCGCTTGCAGTCTGTGGTGGAAACGCTGGAGTCATAGGAAAATCCTACGGGTAGAAGAAACATCAGTCTAAGTGACACATTTAAAGGAGTAAAGGAGGAAGGAAACGGATTTTGCTTTGCAACATAAACAAAGGCGGACCGCTGTGAGTATCTACTTATGTGTTGGGACAAAGTATAATAATAACCTGTGCATTCGTTGAATACCTCCAGGAGAAGGAGGGCGGCCCTACCCCTGAACCAGCGTGGTAGGTGAGCTGCATAAACGTTCATCCGAGCAGCCACAGCAACGGATTATTCATCCAGGTCGTATTATCATCGCCCTCATCCAGCCCAAGTGAAGTGGGAGGCGCCGGGCGTCTTTTGTTGTGTGCACCGATAGTGTGGTGGGTGAGTCTCTGTAAATTGCAAACTTTTCACATTGAAGTGGTGCTGTGTATTTGCTGTGGGTTGCTGTGCAAGTGCTGTGTATCCTGTCAGACGAAACCCCGCATCATCCATTTTCACTGAGCAAGAGACGGAGAGGCTAACGATCCTAGGAAGAACCAGCTATTATACGCAGTGTGCTGCTTGGAGTGTGAAGCGACGACGTGGGTCTCTGGAAGCCGTCCCCGTCTGTATGTTGGCAGATTTCGGGGAACGGCGGTGAAGATTAGAAGCTATCAGCGCGTGTGAGTACGAATACGGGTTATTTGCATTGAAAACTTTACCTGTGTATGCCCTTGTTGCAGAGTCAGAGGCGAAAGAGTTCCGCCGCCCCGTGGTCCCTACAAAGGGGCGCCCCTGTCCAGTATTCGATCGCCCTACGGGTAGTGAGGATAGGGCAGCGCTCGACCCGGCGAGACGGTGTGTCCTCTTCGCCCCTCTGCTTGACCTGTGGAGAAAAAGGAGAACGAGAGTGAACATTAGGAGAACAAACTGTGGAAAGCTATACCTACCAAGAGCTGTAAACAGCAGAGCAGGTGAGAAGCATCCAAAGTCCAAGTTAACAGTGCTTTTGTGTCCCAGCTGCCACCTGTGGAGAAAAAGGAGAACGAGAGTGAACATTAGGAGAACAAACTGTGGAAAGCTATACCTACCAAGAGCTGTAAACAGCAGAGCAGGTGAGAAGCATCCAAAGTTCAAGTTGACAGTGTTTTTGTGTCCCAGCTGCCACCTGTGGAGAAAAAGGAGAACGAGAGTGAACATTAGGAGAATAAACTGTGGAAAGCTATGCCTACCAAGAGCTATAAACAGCAGAGCAGGTGAGAAGCATCCAAAGTCCAAGTTAACAGTGCTTTTGTGTCCCAGCTGCCACCTGTGGAGAAAAAAAAGGAGAACGAGAGTGAACATTAGGAGAACAAACCGTGGAAAGCTATACCTACCAAGAGCTGTAAGCAGCAGAGCAGGTGAGAAGCATCCAAAGTCCAAGTTAACAGTGCTTTTGTGTCCCAGCTGCCACCTGTGGAGAAAAACTAGAACGAGAGTGAACATTAGGAGAACAAACTGTGGAAAGCTATCCCTACCAAGAGCTGTAAACAGCAGAGCAGGTGAGAAGCATCCAAAGTCCAAGTTAACAGTGCTTTTGTGTCCCAGTTGCCACCTGTGGAGAAAAAGGAGAACGAGAGTGAACATTAGGAGAACAAACTGTGGAAAGCTATCCCTACCAAGAGCTTTAAACAGCAGAGCAGGTGAGAAGCATCCAAAGTCCAAGTTAACAGTGCTTCTGTGTCCCAGCTGCCACCTGTGGAGAAAAAGGAGAACGAGAGTGAACATTAGGAGAACAAACTGTGGAAAGCTATACCTACCAAGAGCTGTAAACAGCAGAGCCGGTGAGAAGCATCCAAAATCCAAGTTAACAGTGCTTTTGTGTCCTAGCTGCCACCTGTGGAGAAGAAGGAGAAAGAGAGTTGGACGTACGACAGAGAAACGTGAAGGCACGCGGGGCGAGGACCCCCTGCCGAACCGAGAAAGGTACGCAAACAGCGAGAAGTCCACTCACCAGTCACACTGATATTTACTCTGCCTCCAGGAAGGAAGAAGGAGGGCGCCACGGATAGCAGGGACCAGGCCGGAGACTGACGTTTCCCTCCCCCGGCTTACGGTGGTCTGAACCTCTGTTGCCCCTTTGTCCCTGCCTGCCCGTGGCTGCAGTCTCCCTGGAGGGAGGAGCCAGAGATCTTTTAGTTTTAATTGCCCTTTTTCCCATTTCCCCATTCTTTTAAATATTTAAATAAAGATTGTTTTATACTTACCTGTCCTCGTTGTTGTCTGGTCATTGGGTTGGCTTTGGGGACCTCCTCGAGGTGGAAGTTGAGAAGGGGCGTGGCTTTAGCAAAGTAACAGCCAGCCCCTGGGTGTGACAGATTTTGGCGTAGTCTGCAGGGCTCCACCTCGAGTTGAGTAACCAGGGTCGCCCAATGACCGACAACGCGGGGCCCGCAGCCCCACCCCGTGCCACATCCATCATTATGGGTAGCCCATGGATCCAGAAATATGGAGGAGCAGAGTCGGAGGTACGACTGGCAGAATGGAAGGCCCAATTGGAGTACTTGGCCGACCTACAGGGCCTTAGCGCCGCCCAGTGGCTCCAGTTTGTATTAAACTCCCTAGAGGGGGAAGCACGGCGAGAGGTACAAGCCGCCCCCGAAGCAGTTAGAGCCACCGCCCAGACCATGTTCCAGTTTCTCACCGAGCAATATGGTGACCATACCCCCGTAGCTGTCCTCCGTTCACAGTTTTTTAATTGTAAGCAAGGCCCCCGACAACCCATCAGAGCTTTTGCCCTCAGGTTGCGAGAGCAGTTCACTCGGCTGCAGGCCCGACGTGATCATGGGCTAGGAGAAGGGGAGACTTTATTACGTGACCAGTTCCTCCTGGGAATGAAAGAGGGCCCCGTAAGACAGAGTCTGAGGGTCCAGTTTCGGAGGGACCCCGGGCTCACCTTCGAAGATCTAAAGAAGGAGGCGCTGGCCTTGGAGGGTGACGAGGTCCAAGTGAGTGAAGCCCCAGTATGTCCAGCCGTAAGTGAAACCGCAACAGCACAACCTGAGCGTGCGGATTGGAAGCAAGCCCTGAAAGCAGAGCTGTTGAAGGACGTCCGAGAACAGATGTCTGAACTGTCCAAGACCCTCCTGGGAGAACTGCGCCAAGGGAGGGCGCGAGAGGAACCGAGGCCGGCACCCCGAGAGCGAGTCTACTCGAAGAGGGGCCGAGAGCCACCCGGACGCCCGAACCGTTTTAACCGGCCCCGCTTCGAATGGGATAACCAGGGGCGGCCAATCTGCAATCGTTGCGGAGAACCAGGGCATTATAGTCGTCAGTGTGGGCCTCGTAGGGCATCTGAAGGGGGTTTTTAGGTCGACCGGCCACAGTGGGTCGTGTGGCCGGGACCCCTCGAGAAGACCCGGGAAGAAGTGATAATTCGAGACACCAGATGGTCGGGCATAGCCCAATGGCAGAGGTAAAGGTGTGTGGCAAGACAGTTCAGTGCCTGGTAGATACGGGCTCTCAGGTGACGTTGTTTGCAGAAAGCCTCTCACAGGAAGTATTTGGTAAGCAGGGAGCACAAGGAACAGAGGCCCCCTGGCTGACGTTGCGGGGCGCAAACGGCCTAGAGATCCCTTACATTGGCTACCGGTTGACAGACTTAGAAGTTCACGGGGTGTTAGTTCCCCAGAAAGGTGTGATCATCGTAGAAGACAGGTGTTTGGGTGCCCATCGAGCCCTATTGGGCATGAACGTCCTCTCCGAATGTTGGGAGGAGTTATTCCAGGCTAGGCCTGGCCCTAGGATCTCACCTACCGAGAGGCCCAAATGGGAGCGCGTAGTCGCCGACTGTCGTCGGGTCCAGATGACCCAGGTCCGTAGAGACCGGGAGGAGGTAGGACGAGTGATGTGTCGATTTGCTCTGTCTATCCCTCCTAGGAGTGAGGCCATTGTGTGGGCGAGAGTGCCCCCTCGAGAAGTTAACCCCGAGGAGTGGGTATTGGTTGAACCTCATGCAGACTGCCCCCAAGTGGAAGTAGCACGGGGCCTAGCGGCGGTCTGCCGGGGGAGGGTCCCTGTAAAAGTACGTAATGACCATCCATATCCAGTGCACTTACACCGACACCAGCGGCTGGCCCGACTAACGGCGGTCGCACCCCACCAGGTGAGAGAAGGAAGAGACGTCAGTTTCCGTCAGGTGTGCCCCACTGTTATTGAGGTGGCCCTGACACAGATGGAGGCCCCTTCGAACAGCGGGGAGAGGGACGTGCCGAGACATCTGGCGGGTGAGTCACTACAAGGGGAAAGTCTGGAATGGGCACAGACACAAAAACTTCAGGCACTCCTTCGGAAGTGGCAACATGTGTTTGCGAGACACGAGGAGGACTACGGGTGTACCAAGGTGGTGGAACACCATATCCCGACTGCAGACGCAGGACCAAGTAGGGAGAGATACCGGCCGATCCCACCCACCCATACAGAGGTACGCTCACTTTTGCAGGGCATGCTGGGGCGGGGCATCGTCCAGGAAAGCAGTAGCCCGTGGGCGGCCCCCATCGTGCTCGTACAGAAGAAGTCAGGGGCCTGGAGATTTTGTGTGGACTATCGTAAGCTCAACCTGGTGACCAAGAAGGATGCTTTTCCCCTACCACGGACCGAAGACTCCCTTGCCAGTCTCACGCGGTCCGCGTGGTACTCCACTCTAGATCTGGCCAGCGGGTATTGGCAGGTGCAGGTGGCCGAGGCCAATAGGGAGAAGACCGCCTTTACGACCCCGTTCGGATTATTCGAGTGGGAACGGATGCCCTTCGGGCTTTGTAACGCTCCGGCCACGTTCCAACGTCTGATGCAGCGCTGCCTTGGAGGTCAGTTAATGGAGTCAGTCTTGGTATACTTAGATGACGTAATTGTGTACTCCCCAGATTTTGATTCCCACCTTCGACACCTCGAAGAGGTTTTCCAGGCTATGGAGAAATATGGCCTGAAGCTGCAACCCGATAAATGTCATCTGTTGAGGCGAGAAGTCCATTTCCTGGGCCACGTGGTTAGCGCCGCCGGGGTGGCCGTAGATCCTGGGAAAGTCTCTGCGGTAAGAGACTGGAATACACCCAAGACTGTGAGGCAAGTGCGATCATTTCTGGGGTTTGTGGGATACTACAGACGATTTATAAAAGATTTTTTAAAGATTGCTAAACCGCTTAACCAGCTGCTGGTCGGCACAGGGCGAAGCCGGGGACGTGGGTCACCCCCCATTAACTGGGATGATTCTTGTGAGGCTGCATTTCAGAGGTTAAAGCAGGAACTGTTACAGGCCCCCATCTTGGCCTATGCAGACTTTACTCAACCATTTGTTTTGTATACAGACGCAAGCAACCTGGGGTTGGGGGCGGTATTGGCCCAACGACAGGAAGGAGCGGAGCGGGTGATTGCCTACGCAAGCCGAAGCCTCCACCCAGCTGAGAGGAACGATGCAAACTACAGCTCATTCAAATTGGAACTGCTGGCCCTGAAATGGGCCCTGAGTGAGAAGTTTAAAGACTACCTCTGGGGTGCTAAGGTAACGGTGATTACGGACAATAATCCTTTGGTACATTTACAGACAGCAAAGTTGGGAGCCGTGGAGCAGCGGTGGGTGGCCCAGCTCGCAAACTTCGATTATCAACTGCAGTATCGGCCTGGGCGAGAGCACACGAACGCGGATGTCTTGTCACGACTGCCAGAGGTGGACAACTCCGGGTGCCGGGGGGCCAAGAAGAAGATAGCCAGAGGGAAGGCTATATGATAGGGGCCGTGGAAGCACCAGGAGGCCAGCAGGAGGCTGTGCCGGGGAACTGGGGCTGGGACCCCTGTCGGTGGATAGCGAGGCAGGCCCAGGATCAGGATGTGTGTCAGGTGAAGACGTGGGTGGAGCAGGGCCGACGGCCAACGTCGTCAGAGAGACTGGCCCAGACAGAGACGGGGAGAAGACTACTGGGTCAGTGGGACAAGCTGGAACTACAGGAAGGGGTGCTTTGCCGAAAGGTTAGTGACCCGAAACTGGACGAGGAGGTGCGCCAGATCGTGGTGCCCGACGATCAAGCAACAGCCTTAGTGTCAGCCTACCATGATCAGCTGGGGCACCAAGGACAAGAACGAACTGTATCTCTGCTGCGCAGATTTTTCTACTGGCCGGGGCTGGAAGCCTCAGTACGTAGCTTGGTCCAAGCTTGTCCCAGGTGTATGTTGTTCAAGTCCCGACGAGAGGCTCGAGCGCCGATGGTGCCCATCCATGCCAAAGCCCCCCTCCACATTATGGCGATAGATTTCCTGACACTGGGCCGGCCGCAAGACCGCTATCCAAACATCTTAGTGATCACCGACCTGTTCACTAAATACGCATGGGCAGTTCCCACTCTTGACCAGACGGCGAACACCACCGCAACTGTTCTATGGCGGAACGTCTTCCAAACGTTCGGATGTCCGGAGTTCCTGCACTCAGATCAAGGGGCCAATTTTGAGTCGAAGGTGATCCGAGAATTATGCCAGTTGTATGGGTGCACCAAAACCCATACGACGTCGTACCACCCACAGGGGAACGGCAGCTGTGAGAGGTTTAATCAGACCCTGTTGGGGCTCCTAGGGACCTTGGATCAACGGAAGCAGAGCGATTGGGTGAGTGCTCTACCGAACCTCTTACAAGCATATAATAACAGAGTACACAGTACGACGGGGTATGCCCCCACTTATCTGATGTTCGGCAGACATGTGCGGATGCCCACGGACCTGGTCTTGGGAGTGGCAGCTGGCCAGGAGGAGGTGAGTGTGACAGAGTGGGTGGGGCGCCATCACCAACGGCTACACTTTGCTTATGAGCAGGTATCACAGAAGATACTGACCACAGGAGAGAGGAACAAGCGTTTGTACGACCGGACTGCCCGGGACGCCCCCTTGTTACCAGGAGAGAGAGTCTTGGTGCGAGACAATCGGCGACAAGGCAAGGGAAAGTTAAGTGACTGCTGGGAGACTATCCCGTATGTAGTCTGCAGGCAACAGAGACCGGGACAGCCGGTGTACACCATCCGGCCGGAAGGAAAGGCCGGCCCCGAACGTGTGGTACACCGAAACATGATTCGCCCCTGCCCAAACTATCCCGAGGCCGCGAAGGAGATAGTTATGGAGCCGGTACCGGCGGCCCCCTGGATGGGAGGATGGGCTGTGGTACCAGGCCAACCCGTGGTGGCACCACCCCCGGCTGCCCCAAGAGAGCGAGCGTTAACACCCGAGCAGTGTTGGGGAAGTTACTTTAAAAAAGTAGTGTTTGCTCGTTACTCGTTACTTTTTAAAAAAGTAATCCATTACTTTACTTAGTTACCGCCTTTGGAAAGTAACTTTTTACGTTACTCGTTACTTTTACGTTACTTTTATGTTGCCTGTATTTTGAAAATATTTTGGAAACACACACAAACACACGAACACATACACACAATACCCTGTTACTCAGGCATTTGATCTTGACATTGTTAAAATCTTGTCTTTTTTACATGTTTTAACACTGTACATTTATCTTAAAATATTTAATTGTGTACAAGAAAACAGCTCTTATTAATGAATTATTAGTAGCATGTTGTAGTGTCTCTGGAGAATGTGCTCATTGTTAAATAGCTTTGTGGCTACTGCACTGGAGCGGCAGTTTAAAATATAAACCCAGAATTCAGCGAACGTCAAGAACAAGAAAAAAACAATAAGGCCAAGACGCGGGATTTAAATTAAGTTACACGGACCATGTATAAATTTCAATGTTTCTGGACAGAAATACCAAAATTGTCTGGTGTTAATAAGCTGCACATTGGAGTGCTGGCTGCTCCCCGCGGTGCTGAAGACCCTAGAATCGCCTCTGGACGCGTGATGGCACTATACACAGATTTCTACGTGCAATCTATTGGAAAGTGGAGGAGTCATTAGTTGGGTTAGTAAAATAACAGCTTTTAAATAGAAGAAAAGAGATATATTAAGTTTAAAAGTGCAGAACTCTTCTCAAGGGGAAGAAAGCTATACTTTTCCCCTTACGTGCAACCTATCGGAAAGCCCAGATGAGTTAGTTGGGTTAGTAAAATAATGAAATTATAGATTTAAGTACAAAATAGTATTTATATAAAGAGAAATATTGAAATAAAAAGTGCAGAACTCTTCTTAAGTGGAAGTAATAAAGTAAAATAACGAATAATAATTATATAATAACGAATAATAGTTTCCAATAGGTTGCACGTAAATATCTGTGCCGCCACCAGTACTCCGTCCGAGCGCGTCTTCAGCACCACGGCCAGCACTCCAATGCGCAGCTTATTAATACCAAACAAAGTGAACAAGTTGGTATTTCTGTGCAGAAACATTGAAATTTAAACATGGTCTGTGTAACATTATGTAAATTCCGCGTCTCTGTCTGATTGTTGTTTCCGTTTTCTTGTTCTTGACGTTCGCTGAATTCTGGGTTTATATTTTAAACTGCCGCTTCAGTGCAGTATAGCCACAGAGCTATTTAACAAGCACGATCTTCCGAGATACTATGTTAAGATACAATTAATACAAAACGAAATTAACTTCAAACGGAGTGGGTAGACATGATTTTTACCACTTTATATTAAGTTTGTTTTCGTAGAAACCTTTCTCTAAAGTGAATTTCGTTTTGTATTAATTGTATCTTAATTTCAATCAATGTTTTATCAACCATGCTTGAATTTAATAAATAAGAAATAAATAAAAGAAAACCATTTAGTTTTATATTTATGTTTAAGAAAATTATTTCATTTAAACATAAATATGAAGCTGAATTGTTTTCTTTAATTTATTTCTTATTTATTAAAATCAGGCAATTGGTTGATAAAACATTGATTAAAATGAAGATGCCTCCATCCCTCAAGAGTTAGCGTCAGCTGCTTCTTGCTTGCCATGATTTCTTTGCAGACTGATACGAGCCTCTGTCATGTGTGTGGACCTTGTGACTATTGCGCAAACGCGCAGATGGCAGTGTCGCTGTCAAATCTAACCAAAAGTAACGTTGCGCTGAATTGGAAAATGAACTACGTTACGTTACCAAATTTTCAGTAGTAACGCGTTACACTACTTTTTTCTCAAAAAAGTAGTTACGTTACTGTAACGCGTTACTTTGTAACGCGTTACACACAACACTGCACCCGAGCCAGCTGAACCCCCGGCCGCCCAGAGACAACCAGAGTTAGCACCCGAGCCAGCTGAACCCCCGGGCGCCCAAAGGCAACCAGAGGTAGCACCCGAGCCAGCTGAACCTGATTCGCCCGTGAGGCGCTCCCAACGGGAGAACCGAGGCCGCCCCCCTGCCCGTTATGGTGAGTGGACGACTCGGAGGCATTCCAGGGACTAGAATGCATTGGCGGGGGAGGATGTCACAAGGTGACGATCTGTCTGGGCGGAACCAAAAGTTGGGAAAGTTTGGTTCCGCCCGGATGTTTCCGCCCAGACCGGGGAGAGGAAACACCGGACATCCGGCAGCATCGCGAAGGGCTGTAATCAGTAAATTAAGCACAGCTGTGTGTTGTTAAGGAGATCGCCGGGTGATTGGAAGACTGGAGTACACGGAGGAGTACTTAAGAGCAGTTAAATCACAGTTTGTGGAGTTGGTGTGTGTAGAGGTGCGGAGCTGTGCTCGTCTGATAGGCACTGGTGGCTGTCTATATGTTCTCTCTCTCTCGCTTGCAGTCTGTGGTGGAAACGCTGGAGTCATAGGAAAATCTTACGGGTAGAAGAAACATCAGTCTAAGTGACACATCTAAAGGAGTAAAGGAGGAAGGAAACGGATTTTGCTTTGCAACATAAACAAAGGCGGACCGCTGTGAGTATCTACTCCTGTGTTGGGACAAAGTATAATAATAACCTGTGCATTCGTTGAATACCTCCAGGAGAAGGAGGGCGGCCCTACCCCTGAACCAGCGTGGTAGGTGAGCTGCATAAACGTTCATCCGAGCAGCCACAGCAACGGATTATTCATCCAGGTCGTATTATCATCGCCCTCATCCAGCCCAAGTGAAGTGGGAGGCGCCGGGCGTCTTTTGTTGTGTGCACCGATAGTGTGGTGGGTGAGTCTCTGTAAATTGCAAACTTTTCACGTTGAAGTGGTGCTGTGTATTTGCTGTGGGTTGCTGTGCAAGTGCTGTGTGTCCTGTCAGACGAAACCCCGCATCATCCATTTTCACTGAGCAAGAGACGGAGAGGCTAACGATCCTAGGAAGAACCAGCTATTATTATACGCAGTGTGCTGCTTGGAGTGTGAAGCGACGACGTGGGTCTCTGGAAGCCATCCCCGTCTGTATGTTGGCAGATTTCGGGGAACGGCGGTGAAGATTAGAAGCTATCAGCGCGTGTGAGTACGAATACGGGTTATTTGCATTGAAAACTTTACCTGTGTATGCCCTTGTTGCAGAGTCAGAGGCGAAAGAGTTCCGCCGCCCCATGGTCCCTACAAAGGGGCGCCCCTGTCCAGTATTCGATCGCCCTACGGGTAGTGAGGATAGGGCAGCGCTCGACCCGGCGAGACGGTGTGTCCTCTTCGCCCCTCTGCTTGACCTGTGGAGAAAAAGGAGAACGAGAGTGAACATTAGGAGAACAAACTGTGGAAAGCTATACCTACCAAGAGCTGTAAACAGCAGAGCCGGTGAGAAGCATCCAAAGTCCAAGTTAACAGTGCTTTTGTGTCCCAGCTGCCACCTGTGGAGAAAAAAAAAACGAGAGTGAACATTAGGAGAACAAACTGTGGAAAGCTATCCCTACCAAGAGCTGTAAACAGCAGAGCAGGTGAGAAGCATCCAAAGTCCAAGTTAACGGTGCTTTTGTGTCCCAGCTGCCACCTGTGGAGAAAAAGGAGAACGAGAGTGAACATTAGGAGAACAAACTGTGGAAAGCTATACCTACCAAGAGCTGTAAACAGCAGAGCAGGTGAGAAGCATCCAAAGTCCAAGTTAACAGTGCTTCTGTGTCCCAGCTGTCACCTGTGGAGAAAAAGGAGAACGAGAGTGAACATTAGGAGAACAAACTGTGGAAAGCTATACCTACCAAGAGCTGTAAACAGCTGAGCCAGTGAGAAGCATCCAAAGTCCAAGTTAACAGTGCTTTTGTGTCCTAGCTGCCACCTGTGGAGAAGAAAGAGAAAGAGAGTTGGACGTACGACGGAGAAACGTGAAGGCACGCGGGGCGAGGACCCCCTGCCGAACCGAGAAAGGTACGGAAACAGCGAGAAGTCCACTCACCAGTCACACTGACATTTACTCTGCCTCCAGGAAGGAAGAAGGAGGGCGCCACGGATAGCAGGGACCAGGCCGGAGCCTGACGTTTCCCTCCCCCGGCTTACGGTGGTCTGAACCTCCGTTGCCCCTTTGTCCCTGCCTGCCCGTGGCTGCAGTCTCCCTGGAGGGAGAAGCCAGAGATCTTTTAGTTTTAATTGCCCTTTTTCCCATTTCCCCATTCTTTTAAATATTTAAATAAAGATTGTTTTATACTTACCTGTCCTCGTTGTTGTCTAGTCATTGGGTTGGCTTTGGGGCCCTCATCGAGCTGGAAGTTGAGAAGGGGCGTGGCTTTAGCAAAGTTACAGCCAGCCCCTGGGTGTGACAAATATATTGTATTGTATATACACTATATACTGTAGGCTTAAGAATCTGAATTACAACTCCAAATTCTTTAGCATGTAGTTATGTTGTACTTTGTTGAAATGTCCACATGACCACCTGTCTGAAATAGCGTATTGTTATAGGGAATCCTGAAGTTGATGTTTGTTGCCACACCTCTTTGAGTTATTATAACGATGAAGACTTTATTATAGCAACAATAAGTCTAAATTCTTCCAAATTCCAAAATTATTACAACATTATATTCGCTTTTATTGATCTCCTGTGTAACTACATAGTTAAATAGTGTCAAAGCATTATCTGGTAAATAGCAAGACCCTCTGTCTTCCCTTGCACACTTGGACCATTTTTCAAGATTTACTTTAGGCAAGAATAAGCAATCAACAAGTAATGTTTTAAGTTCATCCACTAGATGGCAGCAAAGAGATGTGCATTGACTCTTATATACAATGGCCTGGTTTCACAGACAAGGTTTAGCTTAAAGTGCACCTATTTCATTGCTAAAAAACAAACGTTATTTTGTGTATTTGGTATAATTCATTGTGTTATTGATGTGATTTATGATAAAAAAAAACACAATTTTTCACATACCGTACATTTTTGTAGCTCCATATATACTGTCTTCCTGAAACTCATTGATTTGAAGAGTGTTGTGTCCCTGATTGGCCAGCTAATCTGTACATTAACTTGCGTCATCGTTTACTTTTGGGTATGTACCTTTTGCATTTTGTTAACATGTACTAATACACACTTACACCAAAGGAAATGTAAATTCTTGAATCAGACCATAGGAGTGCTTTAAAGAGGTGGTTCAACCCCAAATGAAAATTTGCTGTTTATTTACTCTAACATGTAGGTGACATTATTTCTTCAGTAGAACAATAAAGGAAAAAACATTCTGTGATTCATATAATGCAAGGAAACGGTTTCCGTCCCTTTAAGAGCTCCAAAGGCAGATTTACAGAAGGAGTAAAATAGGCAGTTCTGGGCCTTCATTCTGATTGATTGAAATGCGTTCATAAAAGCTGTCTAAGCTGTGATAAAATACCCCGGTAACCCCACGGTTTAGACCGCATTATAAGTATCTGTCACCAGGTGACTATGGGAGGGCGGGAACCAAAAGTGACGGAGAAAGGTTCCGCGAAGATGGTTTCCGCCCGGGCCCGATTTTTAACTGCACCAGTTTACTTCCTGGTCCCCCTGACGACGAAAATGATGAGGAAACGAGCAACAGGTGTGGCGACTCAGTGAAGCAGCACATGATTGGAGGAGAGAGTAAAGACAAGATATAAAAAGGTCCAAGAAGCACAAAGAGAGGAGAGCTGTTTTCGGGCGTGAGTCCCTTTATGCCTTGGGCAAACCGAACCACATGCCCCGTCCCTGGAGGAGCCAAAGGGCGCCGTTGATCCGTGAGTCACCTATGGTGGAAGGAAAGAGTGCGGCCGCCAGAAGAGGCGAAAAGGACGGGGCTGTGACGAAATTAAAGGGACACCACACCGGGGTGCTTGTGGTGTACTTGTCTACGCTGTGTTGCTGCTTTGCAGACGGACCAGGCTGGTTGGATCGTGCTATTGGGGAAGAGAGAAGAAAAGGGACAGTTAGTTGACGAAGGAATATTGAGGAGTTTCATCAGAGAAGGAGTGAACACAGAGCCATCAAGAGCGTAGCGAATAACAGTTGTGGACAACTAAGCGTGAGTAACAGATGCGGTACTTATCTGAGCCATACTTGTACGAAGAGTTGTTTTGGTGTGTTCCTTTGTGTTTTTGAGGTCCCTGGCCCCACTGGAGAGGACAGCGTGGGTGAGCCGCGGGTTGACCGGAAGTACGGACGAAGGACCTGGTGGGAAGCACCGTTCGCTAGTAGAACAGTGGCCCTGTGGGGAAACAGAAACACAGGTGAGCCAGGGGCGAGAAATCAACACGCCGGGCCTGTGAATACACACATCTTACTCTCATTGGCGGTCCAGTTACTGCCCAGCCATCCTCTCGAGGTCGTCGTGGCCAGGCGGCAAGGGCGATTTAAAAACCACGTGAAGTTTATAAGAGTGCTGTGGGTGAGTTTCACTGAATTGATGGTGTTTACGCTTTACTTGCTGTGTGTATGCTGTGCTTGTAGCGTTCAAACTGCCTAGCCTCAGACGAGTCGCGAGACGACGACATCCGTTGTGGCCTGGGTCCTAAGGAGAGCAAGAATATTTAGCCCTGTGCCCGGGGTGTGTCCACGAGAGCTTCGTTTATCCCTAGAGCAGACAGTGGTGAAGCCCAGTGAGTATTACCAAGAGTGTGCTGTGCGGACTGTGGGTTGTAGCAGTGTATGTACTGACCTTTCCACCAGAAGCTCGTGGTGAGCGGAGCCCCGACGAAAGTTCGCCCCAACTCGTGACCCCGGTTGGTGAAGAAGGAGGGGGAGTTCGGGAAGCGTTCGGCTCCGTGTCATCAGCCCCACTAGTCCCTACGACGCCCGGACAGTTTGAGTGGATGGGCGAAGGAATACGGTGTACCAGCACTGTAGCGAAAGCCCACTGTTTGTAAGTGAAGCTCTGTGTGTGTACGAAGATCCCCAGTGCTGTGAGTAACGTGACCTGTAAAGTAAACCTGTTCTGTGTAGGGGTGTGCCGGTTTCAGAATTGGTGATGACGGTTATGACGTGGGTCAAATGTGACGGTTCATAACATAACCGTCGGTGGGGGGCGTTTTGCTCGTTTAAATGCTCGTGGATTGACGGGAAACTGTCATTTTACTACAAAATCATGAATGTGATGCCAAGTGTGTTTTAAACAGTAACTTTGAACAATTTAACAGAAAGCAATGAAATATTTAAAAACACACTGTTGCCTGAAGACTGCGCTGTCACTCTCTCATCTATCATCTATTTTAATAATCTTCAGAGAAACAGATTTGTGCGTTGGGCTTGTCTGTAATTGTGTCTATATCTGTCATTACACGGACCAGAACAGCACGAAAACAATGTGGATTAAAAGCGTATTGAAGAGGTTTTGCTCATAAATGCAGGTAAAAGAAAGTAATGTGAACTTGAGATTATTATTAAACTGCACACTATGCGCTGCAAACGCAGCCGGTGTAACAGCACAATGGCCACGCGCAGCAAACGCTCTCCGCAGATGCGCTGCACAGTGCTCACCCGGCGTTTGAATAAACTAGACACTGAGCTACTTGCTCTACGTTTCTTTTAAAATTAACAGCAAGACAACTAGGAGTGAATGTGCGTTCAAGAGAGTTAGTAGATTAGCATGGGAGGATGTGAACTTGAAAAGCGGAGTGAACTGACGCCTTTCCGCGGTTAAAACAACATTCCTTCTTATGGTCATTCATGTTTATTTGATGCATTATATTAACTAAAAGGAAGATATGATTTGAAAGGTGAGACTTTGTTTAATATGTTTAATCTCAAAAGTAACCGAAAAGTAACCTGGTTTGTCCTGTATGTCAGCGCGTTGTCATTGTCTGCTCCGCTTTGTATTTTTCACTGCGTGAAAACGTGAGGGGAGGGGACTGTTAACAATTGTTTTTAATTAGTATTTAAAAATTCTTTATGATAATTTTATATATATATATATATATATATATATATAAAATATTATAAAATACTTTAATAACACGGTTTTGGCGGTTATAGAGTTCTAATGACGGTGTTCAACTATAACCGTCGGTCTCACGGTTATATAATGACCGTCACACCCCTAGTTCTGTGCTTCTAGCAAATACCTACCTGTACAAGTGAAGCTCTGTGTGTGTACGAACATCCCCAGTGCTGTGAGTAACGTGACCTGTAAAGTAAACCTGTTCTGTGCTTATAGCAAATACCTACCTGTACAAGTGAAGCTCTGTGTGTGTGTACGAAGATCCCCAGTGCTGTGAGTAACGTGACCCGTAAAGTAAACCTGTTCTGTGCTTATAGCAAATACCTACCTGTATAAGTGAAGCTCTGTGTGTGTACGAAGATCCCCAGTGCTGTGAGTAAAGTGACCCGTAAAGTAAACCTGTTCTGTGCTTATAGCAAATACCTACCTGTATAAGTGAAGCTCTGTGTGTGTACGAAGATCCCCAGTGCTGTGAGTAACGTGACCTGTAAAGTAAACCTGTTCTGTGCTTATAGCAAATACCTACCTGTACAAGTGAAGCTCTGTGTGTGTACGAAGATCCCCAGTGCTGTGAGTAACGTGACCCGTAAAGTAAACCTGTTCTGTGCTTATAGCAAATACCTACCTGTATAAGTGAAGCTCTGTGTGTGTACGAAGATCCCCAGTGCTGTGAGTAACGTGACCTGTAAAGTAAACCTGTTCTGTGCTTATAGCAAATACCTACCTGTACAAGTGAAGCTCTGTGTGTGTACAAAGATCCCCAGTGCTGTGAGTAATGTGACCCGTAAAGTAAACCTGTTCTGTGCTTATAGCAAATACCTACCTGTACAAGTGAAGCTCTGTGTGTGTACGAAGATCCCCAGTGCTGTGAGTAACGTGACCCGTAAAGTAAACCTGTTCTGTGCTTATAGCAAATACCTACCTGTATAAGTGAAGCTCTGTGTGTGTACGAAGATCCCCAGTGCTGTGAGTAAAGTGACCTGTAAAGTAAACCTGTTCTGTGCTTATAGCAAATACCTACCTGTATAGTGAAGCTCTGTGTGTGTACGAAGATCCCCAGTGCTGTGAGTAACGTGACCTGTAAAGTAAACCTGTTCTGTGCTTATAGCAAATACCTACCTGTACAAGTGAAGCTCTGTGTGTGTACGAAGATCCCCCGTGCTGTGAGTAACGTGACCTGTGAAGTTAACCTGTTCGGTGCTTAGAGTAATTACCTACCTGTACCTGTGATGTCCTGTGTACACGAAGATCCCCCAGCGCTGTGAGTAACCTAACCTGCGAAGTAAACTGTTCTGTGCTCCCAGCAGATACCTACCTGTACAAGTGAACCCCTGCGGGGAGGAAGGGCCTTCAGCACCGGGGATAGCGTAACCTGTGGAGTAAACTTGACCTGTGTACAAACTCCTACTTACCTGTTCTGCCGAAGGTCCCGGGTGGACGAACAGCGTTGACATCGAAGTACTTTACCTTGTCTGACTTTTGTTTGATTCTGCCTCCAGGAGAAGCGGAGCGCGCCACGGATTGTTGGGCCAGAGCCCCTACGGAGCCCCTGTCCCCAGTCTTTCCCTCAAGTGGCCCTGGAGGCGAAGAAGAGACACATTAGTTTTAAATTGCCCTGCCCCCTTTCCCCCCTTTCCTTTTAAATATTTAATAAAGTTTATTTTAATTATAGTATACTCGTCTGTCTGGTCATTGGGGTGGTCTTGAGAGGGGTGTGACCCTTAGCATAGTTGTGTCAGGAACTACACAACACGGAATCCCAGAGCAGAGGGCTTTTAATGGTATGTATAGGAGAAAAACACTCAATGTCTTCAGATGGTATGTATACGAGAAAAACACTCAATGACTTCAGATAAAAATGCAAAATGTATAAGAGAAAACACTCAGTGTCCATGTGAAAAGGTGCGGGGAACTGGAACCACTGGAGAGGCGAAACACAACGATATCCTCTCGTCGGCCTCAGGTGTGGGAAAACTCAGCCGGACTGCAAGACAACCACAACAGTCCGTCAACAGAGACGAGTTCCTGGCGGGGTGCAGAGAGAGAGAGAGAAGCGGTCAGAGTCTTCAGCAGCACGCGCGCTGGACAGCGCACTGCAACAGTCTGGGTGATCAGCAGAATTACGCGCTTGAGCGCACTGCGGCTGTCAGCGTCTTCAGCAGAATTACGCGCACATGAGCGCACTGCGGCTGGACAGCGAAAGGTGTAGATATCGATAAGAGGGCTCTGACCGAGAGAATCCAAAGACAGCCAGCAGGGCGGGGAATCTGACGGGGCAAAGGCAGCAGAGAGCACGGTGAAAATAATCTAAGAATAAACTTAGACACAACAAGAACTAGACTAGACATGAACTAGACAGAGCTAGCGGGCAGGAACACACTAAGACGAACTTGCAAGGAACAGAGGAAGCGAGGGGAATTTAAATCAAACCGGATGGGCAAATAATAAGGATCAGGTGTGGGACGCCGGTGAGAAGAGTCGGAGATGATGAGGTCACCAGGTGGAAGGCGCGCACGTGTGGAGCTGTCAAAACATAAACACAACACAACACAAGGTGAAACAAAGACAAAGCGGCCAATAAGACCGAATTCATGACAGGACTCCCCCCCCACGACCGCCACTGGGCGGTCCATGAGGAGGCTCACCCCGTCGCCGGCGGAGATCCTCTATCAGCCCAGGGTCCAGGATGTCCCGGGCCGGTACCCAACACCTCTCCTCCGGACCATATCCTTCCCAGTCAACGAGATATTGAAATCCCCTACCCCGGCGACGCATATCCAGTAACGATTTAACCGAATACACAGGGGCACCATCTATAAGCTGAGGGGTGGGAGGGGTGGGGGCAGAGGGAACAGGGTTAAGGTGGGAAAAATACACAGGCTTCAGTTTAGACACATGAAAAACTGGATGAACCCGACCGAGAGCTGGGGGCAATCTGAGCCTGACCGTCACGGGATTAATGACCTTAACAATGCTGTATGGCCCAAGGAATCGTGGGGCCAACTTGCGAGAAGGCTCACGGAGAGGTAAATCCTTGGACGAAAGCCATACTTTCTGCCCACAGATAAAACGGGGCGCAGTTCTACGGTGACGGTCGGCCGCGGCTTTGGTTCGTCTGGAAATCTGACGTAATGTAAATCTAGCTTTCCTCCAGGTGCGTTTGCAACGACGGACAAAAGCCAGCGCAGACGGAACCACCGCATCGGGTTCCTGTGATGGGAATAAAGGGGGCTGAAACCCCATGGACGCCTCAAAAGGGGACATGTTAAGGGAAGAAACAGGGAGAGAATTATGGGCGTATTCAACCCAGGGTAACTGTTGGCACCAGGAGCTCGGATATTGCGATGTCAGACAGCGGAGAGCTCTACCTAAATCTTGGTTAGCCCGTTCACATTGCCCGTTGGTCTGAGGATGATACCCTGAAGACAAACTAGCTGTGGAGCCTATTTGTCTACAAAATTCCTGCCAGAAACGAGAAATAAACTGAGGACCCCTATCAGAAACAACGTCTGTGGGCAGACCATGTAAGCGAAAGACGTGTTCAATCATAACCTGGGCAGTTTCCTTGGCAGTGGGTAATTTGGGCAAAGGGACAAAGTGAGCCGCCTTGGAAAAGCGGTCGACAATGGTCAAAACTACAGTGTTTCCCTTAGAACTAGGCAAATTGGTTACAAAATCGATTGCGATATGTGACCAAGGACGAGAGGGAATGGGTAATGGTTTAAGCAGACCAATAGGGGCTTGATGAGAGGCCTTATTACGGGCACAAACCTGACAGGCTAACACAAACTGTCTGACATCGGGACCCATAGAGGGCCACCAAAAACGCTGACGTACGGTAGCCAACGTTCTCCGAACTCCCGGATGGCAAACAAACTTGGACTCGTGACCCCACCGGATGACCTCGGAGCGAAGCGCATTCGGAACCCACAATCGACCCGCTGGGCACCCTTCTGGCACTTCCCCCTCCCGGCCGGCCCGTCTCACCCGCTGTTCTATTCCCCAGCGCAGGGCACCCACCACCCGCCCCTCCGGGAGGATGGTTTCGTCCCCAGCGGAACCGGGGCTTTCGAACAAACGAGAGAGAGCATCGGGCTTAGTATTCTTGGAACCGGGCCGGTACGAGAGGGTGAAGTTAAATCTGTCAAAGAAGAGCGCCCAACGAGCCTGACGCGAAGATAACCTCCTGGCTGAACGGATGTATTCGAGGTTCTTATGATCCGTCCAGACCAGGAAGGGCTCCGAGGTCCCCTCTAACCAGTGACGCCACTCACCCAAAGCCAGTCTGACCGCCAGCAGCTCCCGATTGCCTATGTCATAATTTCGCTCTGCTGGGTTTAACCGATGGGAGAAGAAGGCACAGGGATGCACCTTGCCATCCTTAGCAGACCGCTGAGACAAAACGGCGCCTACCCCGACATCCGAAGCATCCACCTCCACAATAAATTGAGCAGCCGGATCTGGAATAGAGAGAACAGGAGCAGAGATAAACCGGGACTTTAAAATATCAAAGGCCTCCTGAGCACTGGAATTCCAGACAAACCTCTCCTTAGTGGAAGTGAGAGCAGTAAGAGGTTGAGCAATCTGACCATAATTTCTGATAAATCGCCGGTAAAAATTGGCGAAACCCAGAAATCTTAATAAATCCTTACGGGAGTCGGGGACTGGCCATTCGGCCACCGCTTTGATCTTGGCAGGGTCGGGACGGATCTCACCGGGGGCAACAACAAAACCCAGGAACGAAACTGACTTACGATGGAATTCGCACTTCTCCGCCTTGACATACAACTTATTCTCTAACAGCCGGCGTAAGACTCGGCGGACATGCTGAGTGTGTTCCTGCATAGAGGGAGAAAAGATGAGAATATCATCTATGTACACAAAGACAAATTTGTTAACCATGTCTCTCAGCACATCATTAACCAGAGTTTGGAAGACAGAGGGGGCGTTACAAAGGCCGAACGGCAGAACGCAGTACTCAAAGTGACCGGTAGGGGTGTTAAAGGCTGTCTTCCATTCATCTCCCTCTCTTATTCGCACCAAATGATAGGCGTTGCGTAAATCTAGCTTAGTAAAGAACTGCGCCCCCTGCAGGAGCTCAAACGCAGTAGACATTAAGGGAAGGGGGTACCTATTCTTAACAGTAATGTCATTTAAACCCCTATAATCAATACAAGGGCGCAGGGAGCCGTCTTTCTTGCCAACAAAGAAAAACCCCGCCCCTGCGGGCGAGGTGGAGGGACGGATGAGACCGGCACGCAGGGCATCATTAATATACTGGTCCATAGCCTCTCTCTCAGGACCCGATAACGAATAAAGTCTACCCTTAGGCGGAGAAGTGCCGGGGAGGAGATCAATAGCGCAATCATATGGCCGGTGAGGAGGCAGGGAGGTGGCCCGGGCTTTACTAAACACCTGAGCGATATCCGCATACTCCGCCGGGACCCCGGTCAAATCGACCGCCGGAACCTGAGGAAGAGAAAGAACAGAACCAGAAACAGCAGAACCAAGACATGACACATGACAAGACTGGGACCAAGACAAGATAATACTATGCTGCCAATCAACGTGAGGGTTGTGTTGCGCTAGCCATCCATGCCCTAAAATAATAGGAGACAGAGACGCATGAAGGACGTGCAACACAATCTCCTCACGATGATTTCCAGACACAGAGAGACTCACAGGAGAAGTGCAATGTGTAATCCGCGCCATCTGCTGCCCCCTGAGGGACCAGACATCCAAGGGGGATTGGAGAGGAACAACCGGGACACCCCAGGCGCGCACCAGCGCCTCATCAATGAAGTTGCCCTCCGCGCCAGAGTCGAGAAGGGCAGTGGATGGATGGTCACGCCCGGCGCAGGACAACATGACGGGAAGCTGGGTACTAGACGCAGGGGAGAGCTTAGATGAAGTGGCGCCCACCAGGACTCCCGTATTCACAGATGGGCAGCGGCCTTTTGACGGACAGGTCTTAGCAAAATGTCCAGATTTCCCGCAATATAAACACAGAGCCTTCTGCAAGCGCCTCTCTCTCTCTCTCTGTGACAGGCGCATGCGCCCCAGCTGCATGGGCTCAGACACGGCAGAGGGTGAAGATGATGAAGAGGGGGAAGTGGTGGTCTTGTCCGAAAACGCTCGCTGGCGAATGGAGCGCCGCTGCTCGCGAAGCAATCTCCGGGCTTCGATCCGAAGAACGAGATCAATGATAGCATCCAATGAGGGAGGAAGATCATGGACAGCGATCTCGTCCTGGAGATCATCAGACAACCCCTCAACAAACTGCGCTCGGAGAGCCGCTTCATTCCAGTGGCAGGCAGCCGCTAGGGTCTTAAACTCGATGGCGTACTCGGTGACTGTGTGTCCTCCCTGAACCAGATGTGCCAACCGAGCCGCAGCGGCGTCCCCGCGCACTGAACGGTCGAAAAGCCTCTCCATCTCCTTGCGAAACTCCTGAAACGACCGACAGCAAGGATCGCGGGCGTCCCACACGGCCGTAGCCCACTCACGCGCCTTGCCGATCAGAAGGGTGATCACAAATGCAACCCGGGTGATCTCCAAGAAATAGCGGCGGGGCTGGAGGGCAAAGATCAAAGAGCATTGAGTCAAAAAAGCCCGACAGGAGGTAGGATTACCGTCGTATGGAGGTGGGGCAGTAATATGAGGCTCCGTCTGCGATGGCAGGCTGAGTTGGGTGGCATCGGCACTGAGCTGGTCCAAACGTGATGAAAGGTCCGACATACGGGCAGATAAGTCCTCACCCTCCGCGGGATCCATTCTGGCAAGTTCGTCCTGTCAGGAACTACACAACACGGAATCCCAGAGCAGAGGGCTTTTAATGGTATGTATAGGAGAAAAACACTCAATGTCTTCAGATGGTATGTATACGAGAAAAACACTCAATGACTTCAGATAAAAATGCAAAATGTATAAGAGAAAACACTCAGTGTCCATGTGAAAAGGTGCGGGGAACTGGAACCACTGGAGAGGCGAAACACAACGATATCCTCTCGTCGGCCTCAGGTGTGGGAAAACTCAGCCGGACTGCAAGACAACCACAACAGTCCGTCAACAGAGACGAGTTCCTGGCGGGGTGCAGAGAGAGAGAGAGAAGCGGTCAGAGTCTTCAGCAGCACGCGCGCTGGACAGCGCACTGCAACAGTCTGGGTGATCAGCAGAATTACGCGCTTGAGCGCACTGCGGCTGTCAGCGTCTTCAGCAGAATTACGCGCACATGAGCGCACTGCGGCTGGACAGCGAAAGGTGTAGATATCGATAAGAGGGCTCTGACCGAGAGAATCCAAAGACAGCCAGCAGGGCGGGGAATCTGACGGGGCAAAGGCAGCAGAGAGCACGGTGAAAATAATCTAAGAATAAACTTAGACACAACAAGAACTAGACTAGACATGAACTAGACAGAGCTAGCGGGCAGGAACACACTAAGACGAACTTGCAAGGAACAGAGGAAGCGAGGGGAATTTAAATCAAACCGGATGGGCAAATAATAAGGATCAGGTGTGGGACGCCGGTGAGAAGAGTCGGAGATGATGAGGTCACCAGGTGGAAGGCGCGCACGTGTGGAGCTGTCAAAACATAAACACAACACAACACAAGGTGAAACAAAGACAAAGCGGCCAATAAGACCGAATTCATGACAAGTTGGGTCCGCCCTCGGGGTGTGACATATCACTCCGCCACTGTTGCTACGGATCTATGAAAATAAACACCACAGTCTTTAATCATATTTTTAATTTTTCTACAATTTCACAATTATTGGCGATGTCCCATATAAATGTCAATAAATATTGTTCAGTTATCTCTTCAAATAAAGGTCATGTTCCTCTTTAATTAAAGGTCATGATCCCGTTTTTAAAACCCTAGTTAGTGTGTAATGTTGCTATAATTGCATAAATAATACCTGTAAAATGATAAAGCTCAAAGAAAATATATCGCCTGGCAGTGAACTTTAACAGAATTCTCCTTTCAGAGCCTACAGCAAACCCTCCAACCTCTAGCGCCGCCCATGCCGTCAACTCCACGGATGACAGTGGGAAATCGTCACGCGCTTGTCTACATTTTTTTATAAGGGGAACTTTTGTGTTCTGTGAAATAAAGTCCAAAATGCTAATTTGAGATTAAAAGGTCACGCCATTTTTTTTTTTCTTAAATTGTTTGTTGCTAAAATGATGGAAAATCCACGTCACACTTTTTAATGGAAAGTTAGGTATCTTAGACAGTATTTATGTAATTTTCCTTCAATTCAAGGATTTAAGAAATTCTTTCAATGTATTGGTTTATTATCAATTTAAAGATGAGATCATACAAATATTTATGGGTTCTGTAATTTTTTTGTTTGTTTTTTGATATCAGATGTTTTTTATTAGATATTGAACAAGGGTCCTGTAAAATTAAAGAATTAAAGAAAATCCATCGTTACGTCACAGCCCTATCGGCGCTGGCCAGATACAACCGCTAGGTGGCAGGCGTCCCTAGTTCGAAACGGTCAGGGAAAGTCCCATCAGTAAACACTGACTAACAAACAAAAAATGCTGATAAAAGATGCTGTACATTAAAAAAAATGTAACTATTAAATTACTAATAAAACTACATTAAACTATTTTTTAAACAAACATTGAAATGGTTGGGTAATTTCACGTTTTAAAGAGCCCTCAGTACATGAAAAGTCAGATGTTTCAATACACCTTTTATTCTATTATAGTGGATGTTTTACTCGTATCATACGAGTAACGTTAAATCATCCACTATAGAATAAAATGTATATTGGAGGCTTTAACTCATAGCTAAAGTATGTTTTTTACTTTATTTTTAAAGTTTCCCTTCCCAAGTCGCGAGGCAGGGAAGCCAGTATGAACAGAAGGAGAAGCACGCCCATGGAAATGAATGGGGGACATAATACCACCGGAACCAAAGCCACCTGTTCGTCGTTTTATCTGATGCGCTCATTGGCTCTGCGCCTGTAATAATGACCAATGCGGTTCGTTTTTACTGCCAGTTGCGAAAGCCCGATGTTTCCACGACAACAACTCACAAACAAGCGAACCTGCAGAAGTTTCCTGCTTTGTTTTGTTAGCGAGTACATTTATATCGCACAAGCCGACCAAACGCTTGCACCAACGTGAAGGATGGTAAATATTATTCAGATTTCATACTGTGTCTTAGGAATTAGCTCATAAGTTTATAAAGATTAGGAGTCGCTTTGTATAAATGTAAAGGTGAACCTCCGCCTCTTGTCACTGAGTGATGTTGTGTTGTACATTATAACTTAATATGTTAAGTGTCTCTTCGCAGTCGTCCACGAGGCAGCGACGCAACATCTCTCACAGCCACCATCAGAGGATGATCCTGGAGAGCCGCAGACAGGATGAAATTCGTGAGGATCAGAGCAAACGTGTGGCCAAAGAGCGGCTGCTGCAGGCAAACCTCCAGAGTGAAGAGAGAGTCGAGCAAAAGCGCTTTCTCCGCAGACTGCAAGATGAAGAGTATGGGAAGCACATCGAGGAGACACTTCTCATGGTTGGTTGAATTATTTTCATAATACATCAGCTGCACCCTAAAACAAATACTTGCCCTCATTTTTTTAAACTTTAAAACCGTTTGTCTTCATTGTTAAACTTTAAAACCTTTAAAAGTTATAGGCCAAACATTTGAGGCAATGTGCATTTTTAGGCAGAGAAGGAGAGAGAGTTCAAACAAAGACAGCTTGAACAGGAGGAGAGGATCGCCCAGGAACTGGCCAGAATTAATTATGAGAAACTCAGAGATGAAAAGATGAGGCAACACATTAAGGAGAACAGGTAGGCTTGCTTTCCCTCACTATAAACCACCATATTATTTTTCCCCCTGTATCTACTACACCATCCTTTTCATTTATTGGCAGTGCTGAGCTTCGAGAGCTAGAGTTAAAGCTCAAGTCGGCCTACATGAACAGAGAGCGGGCAGCACAGATAGCTGAAAAGGAGGCCATGCAATATGAAACATTGGTGAGTGAGAACTCCAGCTGTGTCATAGGTTTGGGCACATCTCCTGTGATTTTTCTGATAGTGCTTTCACATTTTACCAGAGACAAGAAGCTGCTATTGCCCGTAAAATAAAGGATGAGCTTGAACGGGCAGAGGTGGAGAATGAAAAACAGGAACAGAAGAGGCATGAGGAGGTGATCCGATACCAGCAAGATCTTGAGCAGCAGCTTGAGGAGAAGGAGCGCAAGAGGCAGGAGGCGTATGAGGAGTTTATCAAAGAGAAACTCGTGGTGGATGAAATAGTGAGAAAGATCTATGAGGAGGATCAGATGTGAGTGGTTTTTTTTGTCTTTATGTTCATTTTTCCCTGGATTATTTGTGACCCTGCTTTTGAAAGCCGATCTAAAGTCACTTTTGTGATTTACTGTTTTCTACATAAAATCATCCTATATAATATAAAGAACAATTTATTGAAATATAGCCTTGATATTCTTAATAATACAGGCAGGGTTACATTTGTCCTTAAAGGGACATTCCACTTTTTAAAAAAATATACTAATTTTCCAGCTCCCCTAGAGTTAAACATTTGATTTTTACTGTTTTTGAATCCATTCAGCTGATCTCTTGGTCTGGCGGTACTACTTTTAGCATAGCTTAGCACAATCCATTAAATCTGATTAGACCATTAGCATCGCTCCTAAAAAAAATAACCAAAGAATTTCAATATTTTTCCTATTTAAAACTTGACTCTTCTGTAGTTACATTGTCTACTAAGACCGACAGAAAATTAAAAGCTGCGATTTCTAGGCAGATATGGCTAGGAACTATACTCTCATTCAATGGCAGGGTACTATTTTCGGGCAGTGCGTAATATCACTACGCCTGCTGCAGCCATGTTACAGCAGCAAAGTCCTTGATTATTACGCCAGAATAAGAGTATACTCCTAGCCATATCTGACCAGAAAATCGCAACTTTCATTTTTTTGTCTTAGTACACAATCTAACTACACTCTAAAAACAAACGGTGCTATATAGCACCAAAAGTGGTTCTTTGCTCGTAATCATAGAAGAACCGGTGAAGCACCAGTGAAGCACCTGTGTAGAACCATATAGTGCTATGTAGAACCATATGTGGTGCTATATGGACCCTATTTGGTTCTACACAGGTGCTTTACAGGTGCTTCACCGGTGCTATATGGCACTAAAAACGGTTCTTCTATGATTACGAGCAAAGAACCACTTTTGGTGCTATATAGCACCGTTTGTTTTTAGAGTGTACAGAAGAATCAAGTTTTAAAGAGTAAAAATATCGAAACTCTTTGGTTATTTTTGAGCGCAATGCTAATGGTCTAATCAGATTCAATGGATTATGCTAAGCTATGCTAAAAGTGGTAGCGCCTGGAGATCAGCTGAATGGATTCCAAAATGGTAAAAATTAAACTTTAGTTTAACCCTAGGGGAGCTGGAAATTAGTATATTTAAAAAATATATAGAATGTCCCTTTAAGTTGCTTAATGGGTGGTTTGTTCTTGGGCTGGACCTTCCAGAATCCACAACAATATCACATTTATTTTTTTAGATGAGTTAGGTCAGTGTAGAAGAGCTAATGGTCACGTTTAATTTTCAGGGAGCGCCAGTTACGACTTGAGAAGGTTACGGCCACTCAGAGGTACATTGACGAATTTAAAAAGCAGCAAGCGGAGTGGAGACGTATGGAGCGAGAAAAGATGGAGGCAGAGAACAAGCGCATCCTTGAATATGCTCGCTTCCAGCAGATTAAGGAGGAGGACAGAATGGCCAAAGTTAGAGAACGTGAGCAGGCGAAAGAAACCCTGCACAAAATGGTACTTTTAAAAAATGGCGCACACTTTCACCTTCAAGTTCTGCAGATTCAGGTATTAATGTGTTATGTCTTTACTCCTTGTTTAGCTCTCAGAGCAGATTGATATGGAAAGAAGACAGCGTGAGGAGATGGAGCGTGTCCGTGAGGAACTCTATTTGGAAGAGCAGGCCGAGGCGGCAAGACAACAAGAAATCGTGAGATCTCTTACTCTACAACTTTTCTGGTGTTCATGTCCTCCACACACCCTATTTTATTTATTTATTTATTATTTTTTCAGATCGTGGCATTATGTTATTTTATGAATGATAAGCTCATTTTAAACCTGTTTATTTTATTACTGTGGTAATTTTAATGTTTATTCTCATTACTGTATTAAAGTAAAATGCTTGCAAAAAATTATGTGTTCATAAAGCGGTTATATCAAATTGACCTATGTCATGTAAGGTTTACAGTGCAAATTTGATCTCTTATCTTCAAATGTCACTCACAGGAAGAGATGGAGAAGAGGATCCGGCAACGCCTAGAACTGCAGCAGACGTGTCAGGAGATGATGGCCTTCAAGCAGCTGCGTATACAGGCTGAGAAAGAGGAAGAAGAGGCATTTAGACAGATGATGATGGCCAAGTTTGCAGAGGATGACCGCATTGAGCAGATGAATGCCCAAAAGCGTCGCATGAAACAATTAGAACACAAAAGGGCTGTGGAGAAGCTGCTGGAAGACAGGAGACAGCAATACTTGGCTGAACAGGTAAGACTTAAGTACAAGAACTGCTTCCCTTTCTGTGAGTTCTGATGGTAAATATAACATGAATATCTGATTGTTTAACAGGAGAGAGAGGCACAGGAGAGAGCAATGGAGGAGGAGAGAGAATCTCAGCGTAGACAGATCATTGAAGAAGAGAGACAGAAGCTCCTCAAACAGCATGCTACGAAACTGCTGGGATATCTACCAAAGGTTTGAACAGCACACCATAGATTTTCATACCACACAAATGCTTTTTATTGATAAATAATTGTTGGCCAGACTCTGCTGAGTGAATTTGTTTCTAATACCCAAATTTTTGTTTTTTTCTTACTAGGGTATTTTCAGAGAAGATGATATAAGGCACTTTGATGAGGATTTTAGAAACAATTTCAAACGACAACAGGCCGATGTTTTCTCTGATGAGGGTTGGGGGGAGGATTAGCCATCTCTAAATTGATGTGATGAACACTATGTGGTACATTTATTTCTATGTTTAGTTCTCAGTGCTGGTTTAAAAGTTTCCAGCAGGTATTACATATATAGACTATTTCACAAACTATTGGAAACCTTTTATCAGAAATGAAAAATGATCTTGAATACATTTTACCATATCTTCAAACTGCATAGTATGTAGTGTGTTAAGTGTAATGTTTCAGCTAGTGATTCATTTTGGTTAAAATCAAAGGATTGGCATTAAAATATACTACCTATTATACTGAGTGTTTTTTCCACATGCATAACTAAGCATACAGTCAGTGTTAATAAGATTGTTTTCACTCTTCCCCTGTTTTATGTTCAATACAAACCATGTACTCCCTCTACTTGTTTTTTCTTCGAAGTAACACAAGCAATTTCTTTCCTGCGTGAATTCATTGCTGCATAAGAAAGATCTGGATACGGGTAGGGAGATGGTTGGCAGGCATTAAATCATACGAGCAAGAATCTAATCAGATATGACTGCTCCTGTAGTCAAATCCCCCAGTGTCTTAACAGCTGTCGGTCATTCCCTTTTTAGTAAGTCCAGTACATGCATCTAGCTGCCGCCCTGTCAGTAATTTGTTTTCATCAAACCATTTCCTGTTATACATACCTGCATTTTGAAAATGAACTTATGAGCTTCAATCTTATTAGATAACAGAATACTCCTCTTATGTAATAGTATAGTGTATATTTTTTCCATCCATTTATTGCATCCAAGTGTTACATGCAATTGATGCAAAAATGATGCACTATATTTTTAAGTAAATCCAGCGTATTCTTTTTTTCAGTGTAGAATGCTGACGAAAGAAGCTGCTTGTTTGCCCCATATCCCATTCTTCTAATGAGATTATAGAAATGACCTTGAGTCTTTGAATGATATAGTGTTACAATTTGAATGGACAGTAAACATTTTAATGTGTCTTTCAGCTTATTTCCTGTGTCATACAGCTTCAGTGTCGATAGCAGCATAATACCAAGCTAACGCTGTATAATGAATCAGTAGCACGCTATGGTCAATTGGTGAGAAAAGCTAAAAAGTTTTTTTTTTACTGTTGTTAATATATAATTTTTGAATAAGCATGAGACAAAAAGTGTCCTGTTCATTGACCATATTTGGAGATCCTACTATATATACAGGGTTTGTATGTGGGGACAGTAAAGAGTGTACTTGTGTGGTTTCAGTACTAGAACGTCCTTTTGAAATCCACAAGAGTTGAAAGTTAATCGTACAACCCATACATTTGGTCTTTTTGGCATCTATACAAGAAGATCAAGAGATTACCGTGTGTACTAGATACACATGCTGACATGCGTGTTTATGCCTGGTCAAACTTGGGCATTATGTAGAATTACCTTCTTGAGCTTTTGACTACTGTATATTTGTCCTCTGCTTTTGTGTATTTCATTTAAAGGCGACAAAAAATATAAAAGGTCAGCAAGGAAACATCAATCTCATTAAGTTTGTAGACCATGCCAAAGCTTGACTCATGTGCCTCATTGACCCAATAATGAGTGTTGGTTCTTCCTAACAGCCAAATTGTTATCATCACTGAAGCACATTTTATTTGTACCACCTGTAATTACAAAATAAAACACATTTTGGGGGATTTCTTAGTGGGTGGGCCAAATATTTTTTATCTTTCAACTAAGGATCACTGATCATATCCAGACTTAATCTTTTTTGACATTGTTCTGCATCACAAAGTCTTGTCTTGCTCGCCTGGAATAACCAGAAGCACTAATACCTTGAAGGGACTACAGGTTGTTTAACAGACCAATGAACACTTCATCATTTCCCTTTTTAATGCAGCCTTGCATGCAACCTTAGTTTGAAAGGTTTGTCCTGTTGCTTAGATTGGCTGTAGATTGAATTGACTAATGGTAAAGTCTCTGATTGGAGGAGCTCTGTGTCTACAGTGAAGCTTATGTTAATAGACCAGACTCCAGCAGTACATTGGATTAGCCTGAGTATGATTAGACTTGAATCAGTTATACACTGTAGCTTAATCAAACTGGATGTCAGTGGTCCTACAAAACATTGTTGTGTGTGTGTATATATATATATATATATGTATATATCTGACCTATAACAATGAACTAGTACTCATTCGCAACCATGTATTTGCTTCTTCAGAATGGACTTTACGATAAGCTAGAGGAATCATTAATCATGCCATTTTTATAACTTTCCCATTTCCTTGATTTTTATCTTTGTTTATCAGTATGCTTTGAATCCCCGGATGGCTACTGGCACAAGGATAATGCTCCTGAATGCGTTTCCTGTGTTAATGAACTATACTGTAGATGAGTTGTGGTTACAAGAATGAGCTGTGAAATGCTGACTAATAAAGAATGCTCAACAGTTTGCTGATATCCTTGGGCCAGTTGTTCAAAAGTAATAATTTTGGCTATTGGATTAGATCAAAATTGGTTGTTCAAAACAAAAAAATGGATTCTGAATTTAGATCACAAAATCCAGTCTAGGTTTTGATCTGGATTAGATCATCACTTTGTGTTGGTCAAAACATTTTAGTAAGATTGGGATTTGTTTGATCTCAAAAAGTAGGATTATTCTGAACCCATCAGAAATTTCAGGAACAAAAATGTAATAAAACTTCTAATAAAATTTTACTAAAACAACCTTTCTATTATGTAATATTTATAAAGTTATCATTTGTTTGTTGAAATTTTGTTCAGTTTAGTTTAATGATAAAGTATTTAAAGTCTAACATTGGGCTATTATTTCAACCTTTCAGTCAAGAAAGAAAAAAAAACAAATAAATCCCTCATACAGCAGTCAATATTTAAAAAAATTAACAGTTAATTTTAATTAATATTTTACTTTAACTATCATTTGGCACTGTACAGTGTATTGATCACAGTCATCAGAGACCAAGCAGTCAAAAAAAAAAAAAAAAACGTTTTAACAACTGGCATCTCTACAGATGTAAACTACTGGACATTTTGCTTCTTTATGACTTAAAATTCATGTTCCAATATGTATAATCTATATCAATCTATCTATCTATCTATCTATCTATCTATCTATCTATCTATCTATCTATCTATCTATCTATCTATCTATCTATCTATCTATCTAGATAGATAGATAGATAGATAGATAGATAGATAGATAGATAGATTAAATATATATATATATATATATATATATATATATATATATATATATATATATATATTAGAGATGCACCGATAGGATTTTTTGGGGCCAATACCAATTTAAACAGACAACTTCTGGCCGATACCGATATTAAACACTACTAAACAGTTGGTCTATTAGCTAGTTTATTTCTGCACCAAATTATTTTTACTGAACATGGATTGGATCTGATTAACATTCAACTGACCAACATAATAAGAGAGGCACAAATTAAGCTAAAACAAATATAATAAGACAGCATGACAACCTTCAAAGGTGGTTTTTGCTATTTAGGATTTATTTTATTAACAACATTAACACTTTTTTTTTTTTTACATATAATGGATTTCTTTATGCAGTTTATTAATAAACAATTGGTATTGGCTTTTCTCATGCTATTGCCGATATGCCAATGGTTTCAAATTCATCAAAAATCAGCCGATAAATATCGGCGGCCGATACATCGGTGCATCACTAAAATATATATATATTATTTTTATTTAATTTTTTTGTGGGCCAGAAGAACAGACTGAATGTAAAAATAAGGGAAAGTTGTGTTGTTTTATTGTCTCTCCAAGTATACTGACCAAACCACCTACTGTTTTTTACATAATAAGTTGCTAATAGTCAACATTGACATGTGATCCCAGAAGGGGCGGTTTCCCAGACAGGGATTAGACTAGTCCTTGACTAAAATAAATGTAAGAGCTGTCCAAACTGAAAACAACTTGCACTGACATATTTTAAAATACATCAGTGCCATTTGTTTTTAGTAAGGCATGTTTGTTAAAACTTGTTATATTTCCATAATTAAACTAAGGCCTAGTCCTGGTTTAAATTAATCCCTGTCCGGGAAAACCACCCCTAGTAATCTTGATTTGCTAATCTGAAAAAGTGTGTATCTGGATCAGGGTGATCCAATCTAAATTTGCTTTGAAAAACCAGGACAAAAGTGAGATGATTTACCTGATCCTGGACAGCAAAAAATGGGATTTCCAAATTTGGATCATTTTGATATTCATTCAAACTTTTTGAACAACTGGCCTCTGGTTTTCAACAATTAAAATGACGATTTGAAAATTGTAATATATTCTAGATTTGATAATTCCGTGCTGTAGGAACTGGTATAAACTGGCTATTTCAATAGATTGTGAATCTCTTCAGGCCTAATGAGATGTGTACTTACAGACCTCAATACAAAAGGCTGCCTGTCCTCCCGAGGAGGGGTACGGAGGTCTTTCAGATCAATGACCAAGCAGTGGGAGGCACAAACAATGGACCAATAAAGCACAGAATAGCGTGAGAACGTCTGAATAAAAGATTAGGCACGTTATTTGGACTTGTATGTACAGCAGAACCTAATTATATTGAGTTTTGAGATAATTAATGCTGGTGTGAGCTTGTAAACAGCCATTGCTCATAACTACCACAATCATTATCAATGACGTGCTTTTATTATTTTCCATGTTTCTCACATTGGACCAAATCACCCCGGGCCTGGACTCAGTGTGGATTGGGGCCTTTGGTTTGGAGATAACAGGGAAACCAATGACAAGCAAATTCCGAATCAATCGTCGCCAGTTAATCTAGGCGTACTGCGTGTCTTATTAGATAGTTAGCCACATCGCTTTCCAGAGAGGTGTGGAAATACTGATCCCAGCCCAGCCTTGGAAAGAGTAAATAAATAAACGAATGTCTACAATATATGAATCAAATGAAAGATTGGATACGTTTAAATGCCAAGGTCTCTCTGACTCGATTTGAGGGGTTTTATTGGCTGTGGAGGAGCTGTTCATTTGGTAATAGTGCTGAAACAGTTCAAGCAGATTTGTCACAGATCGTAAACTTTTTGTTTTAACAAAATTTAACATTTTGTTGTCATTAATGTTTTCTTCATTTACTTTATGTCAAGTTTCAGATACGAATAAATGTATTATTCACGTAATAATAAACGTTGTTCATATGCACATACATGACGCATAAAAGTTTGTTAGCCTACCATGTGCTCATTGGTTAGGGAAAGTAACGAGAATTCAACGTTAATTTAGAGGCTATTCACAAACAATTTAAACTACATATCTCTTACTAGCCTTTGTGTGATAACTAATAATTTTTTAAAATCAAGATAATATCGACACTTGCGAAAAGTATTCTGTGTTGCAACAGTGTGTTGTATTTTATTAATACCCTTGTGGTGCTATTTTTTGGCCTAAGAAAAAAACTGCAGAATGTTATTGTTTCTTTAAGTTAAATATCATAGGTATTTTTTCCTACAAGACCTCGTAATATCTAAGGGGTAGGCTACAGTTCCAAAGACTGAATATATTCCCTTATATAACGTGGACTTTCCAGATGAGCCGCACGCGCTCCTCCCCCTCCTCAACCTGCTCATTTATAAATCCAGAGGGAAAACATCATCATTATCAGATAGGCTTCAAACACCAGCGTCTACGTAAGCTAAACACCTTTCTGTAGTAGGCTACCTTTGCTATAGGCTATATAAAGACGACCTATTCATGCTTTCCAACAAAACTGACGGACCGCGTAGAGGACGGTCTTTTGACTCCATCAATAAGTTTTACGAAGAGAAGCAACTCAACAATGAGGTGAAAAGTTTTATATTTTATTTATCTCTTATCATTTGAGACAGAAAGGACGAAGTAAATGAAACCTGCATGCATGACTTTATAACAGTATATGGAACAGAGAATGAGCAAACGATTACGGACTGACAGCATCCGTCTGCGTTGATAGGCTACTGTATGCGCATTTTTGTATACTTTCTAGTGTTACGCATTTTCAAATGTGCGCCTGATGTGCATTTTTATGCAATTTTTAAAGAAATTCCATGTCGTGTTCGTTCTTATTTATCGTGTTATTTTGAATTAGCAGGATCTGTTTTTGGCATAACGTTTGTTCATTTTGTATTAATGAATGCTTGGCTGAACCTTTGAGATAACTTTGAATCCTCTGCCCACCATATAATGCTGAACTAGTGTGTCTGTTGGATAAAGCATGCAGTTTAAAATTGACTTTAACTCCACCAGACCTCAAAGACAGTGTTATTCATATCCAATGATCATCTTTACATGTGATTTGCGTGTGAATAAGGATTTTCTTAAACAAACAAAGTTCACTGACAGGAAATTAAACAAACGTTCTGCAGGTGACAGACTGTTGTGCTATATTTTAAGAGACGTGGTATTTCATTTAATATGCTTTTGTCTTGACACATTTTTTAAGATGAACAAAATTACATGTAATAAGACTGAGGAGGGCAAAGACAAGATCATCCCATCAAAGAGAGAACATGCTGCAATTGTCTTCTCTCTAAAGAATGAAGTTGGAGGTCTTGTCAAGGCATTAAAACTATTTCAGGTAGGCCTAGATAATATTTTTTCTTTAAATTATTTTTATTTTTAAACAATGCTTTCTCTTCATTGTGTTGTCTATCTATTACAACAGGACAACCAGGTAAACCTTTTGCACATTGAGTCTCGTAAGTCTCGAAGGCGTAACTCAGAACTGGAGGTGCTGGTTGATTGTGACAGTGATCGAGAAACCCTGAAGGAAATCGTTCAGCTACTCCGCAAACAAACCAGCATCATAGCCATGGAATCAGCTGATAAGTTCAGCACTCCTGAAAATGGTAGTGTACACCTGTAAGATAAATGCTGTGCTTTTTAACATTTGTTTAGTGGACAGAAATCTATTGATCAATTCTCTAAACTCACATATATTCTCTCCAGTGTCATGTTAGGGCTATGGCAATTATGAGTAGCACAGTGATCTTTAAAATTTTTTTAGATCTTGCCGAGGTGCCTTGGTTTCCCAAGAATATATCAGATCTGGATAAGAGTGCCAGTCGTGTTCTGATGTATGGATCAGATCTGGATGCTGATCATCCGGTTGGTATTGTTTCATTTCTATAAAATCACTTCTGCCACAGAATTCGAAATTTGTTAATGTTTATTTACTTATTATTTTATTGTATTATGTACACTGAAAAAAAGTATTAATTCAATGTATTACATTTTTTAAGGTAAGTGGTTGCAATCACAAAGACTTGAAAAATAAAATAAAAAACTTTTGTTTAAATGTTGCATAAATACATTGATGCAACCACTTACCTTAAAAAAAAACAAATGAGTAAATTGAATGAATCATAATTTTCAGTGTACGGTAGTGTCTCTATTGTTTCCTCATAATCCTGTATTTAAGCAAATGCATATGGAGCAAATAATCTTACATCTTGTTTGTTGACGATTTTAGGGATTCAAAGATAACGTTTACCGTAAGCGGAGGAAATATTTTTCTGATCTTGCCATGAGTTACAAACAGTAAGTTTTAACAATAAGACTTTTATTTATATCTTTTGGTAGTGTTGTACATGTTTTTTTCTCTGAATCTCATTCTCTCCGCCTCCTATGCAGTGGAGATCCCATACCACGTGTGGAGTTTACAGAAGAAGAGGTAAAAACATGGGGTGTAGTGTTTCGGGAGTTAAACAAGCTATACCCCACACACGCCTGTAAAGAGTATGTGCACAACTTGCCTCTGCTCACCCAATACTGCGGATACAGAGAGGACAACATACCACAGCTGGAGGATGTGTCCAACTTCTTGAAAGGTAAGACTGAACAAAATTAGGAAAAAAAATCACTTTTGGTATAAAGGAAATTTATAAAATTGCTGTCTCACCAGCAAAGGGCAGAATGGTTTTATCTTATTTGTAATGACTGGATGCTTTTCAGAACGAACTGGTTTTACCATTCGCCCTGTTGCTGGTTATCTTTCACCAAGAGATTTCCTGGCTGGATTGGCCTTCAGAGTGTTTCACTGTACACAGTATGTGCGTCACAGCTCAGATCCGCTGTACACTCCTGAGCCGTAAGTACAAAGCAGATCTGTTTATTGTGCAGGGTCAATAAAGCTACATGGTAAAAAGGAAATGTTGACTTGATCTACCCCCACTTTTGTTATTCAAACCAAGTAGTCCAAGGATGATGCAGGCATTCCAGCTCAGCATCCTGCAGCCATTTTTTCCAGCTTTGCTTTAAAGGTGGATATCATGAAAATCTGACTTTTTCCATGTTTAAGTGCCATAATTGGGTCCCCCCATCAACCTAGAAAATGTGATAAAGATTAACCCAGTAACTAAGTTTTGGTAAATCATTCTCTGCAAACATGTGAAAAAATAGGTCATTGAAATTTGGCTCCCCTGGTGATGTCAGAAGGGGATTTTATTATAATAACACCGCCCCTTAATCTGCACTATCCAACCACGGAACTGCCATTTAGTGCAGAGATCAGCTTATTTGCATTTTAAAGGACACGCCCATAAACGGCACATTTTTGCTCACACCTACAAAGTGGCAATTTTAACTAAAATAAATGAACTATATGATATTTTGAGCTAGAACTTCACATATGTACTCTGGGGACACCAAAGATTTATTTGACATCTTTAAAAAATCTTGTGAAATGTCCCCTTTAACACCCGCCTGTAACTTTCAAGTTATCTGAAATCTGGCTTTCTATGTTCTTTCGGTGTCAGTTTGGGTTTATTACAGGTACTCCGGTTTATTTCCACAGTCCAAAGACATGCAGGTTTGATGAATCGGAGATGCCAAATTGTCCGACCCCATTCTGTATATAGAATAAATTGTATAGAATCTCAGAATAAAGGTACAAAGGTTGTCACTGGGGTAGTATCTTTTCAAAAAGTACACTTTTGTACCTAAAAGGTGCATATCGGTACCTCAATATCTATACCAAAATAAATAAATAAATAGCCTGTGTCTGACCAAGTATTTAGGAGATTGTTACATTTGTGTCTTTCAGGGACACATGTCATGAGTTGTTGGGTCACGTTCCTTTGTTGGCTGAACCCAGTTTTGCACAGTTTTCTCAGGAATTAGGACTGGCTTCTCTCGGGGCATCGGATGATGCTGTGCAGAAACTGGCAACAGTATGTATTTCTATATGCTGTTCTGATGTTGATATACAGGCAAATGCGAACGTGTTTTTGTACATAAAACTATTAAGCATTGATTTTTTAATTTTTAAGGATACTACTATAATTGCTGTTATAATATATGTGGTATTGCAGTGCTATTTCTTCACGGTGGAGTTTGGTCTGTGCAAGCAGGACGGAAAGCTCAGAGCATATGGTGCTGGACTTCTCTCTTCCATCAGTGAACTCAAGGTAGACCAGATTTACAATTAAATCAAACACCTTTCATTTTACCTTATCTAAAATTGTTGTATTCATAAAAGCAGTTAATATAGCCATGGCTTGGTTTGCTTTAAAGCACTCGCTCTCAGGCAATGCCAAAATCCTGCCCTTCGAGCCCAAGGTCACCTGTAACCAGGAGTGTCTCATCACAACCTTTCAAGAGGTTTACTTCATTTCTGAGAGCTTTGAGGAAGCCAAAGTCAGAATGCGGTAAATGTGTTTAATAATTTCTGATCCAATTCTTTACTATACGCAATATCATTTGTTTGTTTCTTACCATACATCTCCCGTTTGTCCACTACTATTTACAGAGAGTTTGCAAAAATGATCCATCGTCCGTTCTCACTGCGGTATAACCCGTACACACAGAGCGTGTGTGTGCTGAAGGACATGCCAAGCATCAATGGCGTGGTTGAGGAACTCAGACACGAGCTGGACATTGTGGGAGATGCTCTCTGTCGACTTAGCGCACATCTTGGTGTCTGAGACCCTGATCGATCTTGCTCATATTAATAGCTTTTATTTTGATATGTCTCATTTTAGAGCACATTGTGTATAGCTTTTTAAACATCATGTACCTAGCATTCAGATACATTGAATTTACAGAGGTAAATCACTCCTAATGTCTCCATGAGCACCTTTTCTTTGGTACTGAATATCAGACAAATACAGCAAAGTCTTTAAAATCACTGCTTTCTAGAGCTCTTGAAATAATCATCTCTACTCACTATTGCTTAAACACTATCACAATACGACCTCATACTATATGTACACATTCATAATATGATAAAGCAAGACTTAAATGTCCAATATAGCAACATTAATAATACAAAAAATAATTCAACTCTAAACAAAATCTTTTCTGAACATTAAGGGGCGGTTTCCCGGACAGGGATTAGCTTAAGCCAGGACTAGGCCTTAGTTTAATTAGGAAATATAACTAGTTTAAAAAAACATGCCTTACTAAAAACATTACTTGTGTGCATTTTGAGGGCACTGATGTATTTGAAAGTGTAAGTTGTTTTGAGTTTGGACAGCTCTTACATTGATTTTAGTCTAGGACTATTCTAATCCCTGTCCGGGAAACCGCCCCTAAATTAAACTCCCATCATCTAATCCTAACTTCCCCAGATATTGCGTATTTTCATCCAGTTTGATTTCTTTGCTGTTGTTTTTTAACATCAGATATGAAATCTAGCTGAGCACATGTTTAGTGTTTCATTGTATGTGTTTTAAACGCTGAATAATTTATTTGCTGGTGCTTGTGATATAAATCTCTACCCACATTGTTTCACTAACTTCATCCTTTCTGTTATCATGATGTGAA